>NC_083767.1:8328871-8628871 GCF_963514075.1 Conger conger
GTCCAACACGCCCAATTCTTAGAGCATACTGCCTTTGCACATGTCCTTGTACGTTCATTTAAAAAAAAAAAAAAAAAACTATGCTGTGAAATTTGAACTTTTTGAATTTTTATACTTTTGAAAATAATTTAAATAAGAATCAGAATGAAAAGGACCCTGCTGTCCGATGTGGATGAGGGTTATTCTAGCCCAGTGATATTTGATAGTCAGTCTGTCACCTAAAAGGTGGTGTTACTGGTCCCTTCGTACGTACCGGGCAGATTGCGCCCTGTTAAACACACTCTGACATAGCGTCAATGTTAGTGTGTCCAAACAAGTCCTCAGGCTGTAGTGGGTTAGCTGAGAGTGGTACTGCCTTTAGTGGGTCGCTAAAGAGTTCAGGACAACAAATATCTACTCATCACTTAATAGTTTTAATTTTCCCACTTGATACTTCTGAACCATGGTCTAAGTAATATATGTTACTACATATATTTATTATTGAACATTACCGATATATCTTATCTCACAGCTTTTTCATTTGAGATTTGTGCACACACCTTGTACTCCTAAATCGATACCAGCAACTAAAAAGCATTTATGAAAAAAAAAAGTTAAAGAGTTATCATTATAAACGACTTTGAACCTACAATTTTTATTTTTATTTTTTTTTATTATGAAATTTTATTAACGGATGTTTTGCTGTTGTTTTCTTCCTATTTGGCTGGATTTGGGGTGGCTGACCTGGTCAGACTGGATTCGTTTTCATCCAGCGTCTCTTTCTCTAGAGACAAAGCCCACTATCTGAACCTGATGCAAACTATTTCTGATTTCAAGAGGGCTCTTTAAACTGGGATCTTTTGACCTCGAAGACTGCAGCCAGTTTAAAAAGCAGGTAAATTCTCCACGTGTGGGCCTAGCTTTTGCTTGCATCCACCAGTGCTTGACGACGCTAATTAACAGCAAAAGCCGATGATATACAATTGAGCTGAATATAAAGTAGCATTTACACACTCCCCGACAAACATGCATCACAGCAAGCTGTATAAACGTATTCTATTACAGTGTATTTGATGGAAATAAAGAGCTCTGTGCAGCCATAGAAATGTATTCATTATTAAGTACTAAGAAATGCTCATGAAGTTTTTTTTTTTTTACCAGTACTGTGACATCTCTCTTGATGTCATATTTCTGAAATTAATCATCCAAAATACATAACACAGCTTGTTTGGACTTGGCCAGGGACTACACATAGAAATGAGCCTTTGAGATAACTCTATACTTTGCCCCTGTGAAACATATTTCATAACCACTATGGAGATTTAAGGCCCAAACAGCATAATCTTTTCTTTTTCTTCTCAACGTTTATGAGAGACAATTCAGTTCACTATGAGAACAGGCAAAGTGGGTCCCAGTGCCAGCCATTCGACTCATTTCGAGACGGAACCAAAGTTTTAATTCATTGTAAGAGTTAGACGTTCGTGATAGACTCTCAAGAGAGAGTAAATGCAGTCTGGTTTATTTTAAAATGTTTAAAAAGCATTTCCATGTGCCATATTAAGACTGAAGAGGTTGGAGAATGTGGATGATGATTGACCTGTGTTGACATTGGATATTATTACCAGCATTGTTAGACCATACAAGAAACAAAGCAACCTTTAAACAAACAGAAAAGGTGCTTTCAGGATTACTACGTTTTTTATAGAAAACTTATGGGGAAATTGCATTCAGATTTTCCAGGGAGAGTGAGGAGAACAGGACAAGAGCCTAATGTATGCATTGCATTTGACAAACAGCATTCCCTGGCCATTTAAAAACTAATATTGATTTGATATTGAATGATGAAATCGTATGAGAATTGGATGTAAAATGAAGTAACACCTTCCTGTCTTAATGCAACATATCTTAAGACTTCAATCAGATTCAAATTATACAAATGAATAGAAATTAATCCAGTTTTAATTCTATATGGAGAGCTGACCATCAAACCAATTGGGTGTCTAATTTGATTTTGATGTGGTCAGTTTATATGGTAATACTGCAGTCAAGGACTAGATTGAACACGCAAAAACATCCTGTTTCCCGTTTCCAGAGATGCATGCACATTAACATGTACATTATAAGGCTGAGTTTGAAACCAGTGTGATCAGCTTTTATCAGGTCCTGTCAAATGTGTCACCGTAAATGATATCCGACATGCTCAATTCCTGACAAAAAGTCCGTTCCAGATGAGAAAGGGAAAAGCACTTCTTCTGAAGTTCTAAAGTTGTGTTACAAGGAAACAAAATGTATATGGAATGATTCAGATCTGATTTGGTTTTTTGTTTACATTTTTTTTTTAACACTTGTGTATTGTATAAGAATGAAACTATGCAAACTATGTCCTCACATGCTCTGTATCTCTGTTTAATTGTACACACTCTCAGTATGTGTATCGTAGTGGATAGTCTGTGTCCTCACAAGCTTTCTCTCCTGTTAATTAGTACACACTTGCAGTATGTGTATTGTTGTATGTAGCTTCATACACGATTAAGGTTTCAACATTATATCATTGACTCTGCAACAGCAATAAATACCTAAATGACCAAAAAAAAACCATTGTCATGTTTTTGTTTTAGGAGGTTCAGCCTTCACATGGTGCATACACTGGACTCATAGTTCTTTGTTATCTACAAGTTGCCACTGTCTTGGCCACATTACATAACATTACATTACAGGCATTTGGCAGCCACTCTTATCCAGAGCGACATATTGCAAAGTACATAGTCATAACCAAGGGACAAGTACGCAGAAAACCCAAGAGGGAAGTACAGATAAAAGTGACCACGGAGATAAAAACTTGGACCCTGGCGATGAATCTAATGAGAACAAACCAAACAAAAAGCTGAAATAAAACAGTTTTGGCACATACAATGCTAGCAATACTAAAACAACTATACACAAGTGTGATAATTATGATAAACAGCTTACATAGCTAATTAGAAACTAGGGAGGTGGGGAGGGGTGCAGACTATATAGGTGATTCTTCAGGTAATGTTTGTTCAGTAACACTGTTAGCAGGGATGAAAATAATGCCATAAAATATATGTCAAAAATGTATCTAGAAACTATAATTAAAATAGGCAGTTGCTCTGTCATTTGGGATGAATCGGCTAACGAGGGGGATAAATTATAGAAGCAAAGAGAAAAATAAACCTTTAGTACAAAGAAACCTATATCAATGAAAGCTGCAAATACATATTTTAAACCCATGTACTGCATTTGAAACACCATCCCTGACTGAACCAAAGCAAATATAACATCTATACTCTCTACATTTTTGTTCTTCAAGGACCAAATTTCCCAAATGTACCCTGACAGTTCAGTAATGTCCTCTTTAGGTACAAACTGTATGTAAATTAACTAAATATTGATAGCTAGGGGTACAATTTTATGTACCTATAGGGTGCTACCACAGTGACAAGCATTTCTATCTTTTTAGGCACTTTTTCTTCCTTTATTTCTGAGCGTGTAGTATAGAGGCTTTGTATGTCATGGATCTCCTCTGAAAGCCACCCTCTGCTCTACGGTATTGCCTGCTGGGCTCCAACAGTCTAACAATAGACAGAGCATTCAACACGCACCAGCCAATCAGGAAGCATAGAGGTCACATGTGCAGGTAAGGTTCTATTATGTGAGCCCTGGAGCTCGGACCAAGCCGCTTGATCTCTGGACAGCAAAGAGTAGGAACCACCAGCCACCTCCTCCTCCAGCTTTCAGGTAAGAGGAGTAAGACTCCCGCCTTACCTGGCTGTGGGTGCATGTTTCGGACAGTATGAGCTTACCCTACGGGGTGTTCACTGAGGAGATGACCGGTCGTTGGAATGACTTGCTTAAGGCTTTGCAAAATGGCAGGTTTACAGCAAGGTGCCTTTGAACTGCGTGTGAGAGTTAACTGCATCCCCCTGCCAAAAAAGAAATGTGCTTATAGGTGGAAAAAAAGGGCTTTGTCAAATGGTAATCCTTTTTATGTTTTACATTATTATCATTACACTATTAAAATGTACTGTGACCAGCGAGGTCAGTTTGATCTGCGGCTCTGATTTAATAGGGGTTTTAAAATGGCCCAACCGCGACATCCCCCCCCCCCCCCCCACCCCCACCTTTCCCCAGCTCTCTGTTTTATTATTCCAGTTATTTCAAACAAGGCTGGAGTTACCAAACACATTAAAGTCCATACATTTAATACCACTGGGGCCACATTAATCTGCTGTGAATTCCCCAGAGACAGTAGTGAAGACCACACAGAGATATACATGTTGGTGCCTTGTATGGCAGCCAATTGCCGTTGGTGCGTGACTGTGTGTATGAATGGGTGAGTGACAAGCATCAATTGCACAGCTCTTTGGATAAAGGAGCTATATAAATGCCAAGCATACACAGCATGCATATAGCCACAGACACAAGATGGCCATGCCACATTTCAAATTCTTTTGCCTGCTTGCTGTGACCAACATAACATTAGTAAGGATTTAAACATATTTGTTTTGTAAATATTACTTCAGTTCCAGCCGCACATTTTGTGTTGCTTCCGATATACAAGATTTTGGTGGCTGACATGCATCTCTCTTGTTAAATTTGAGTATTCCTCTACTGTAAGTGTTTGGTTCGTTCAGTCAGTCTAAATATCACACAATGACAGATGGTAGATAGATAAACAGCCATTTTGTTTTGTCATAAATACCTGACAGTGAAATTCCCTGATTGAGTCTGTAAGAATAGTTGAAAATGAAAGGGTAGTATTGAATATATTGTATATGGCATGTAATATTTTCTTTTATAGTAATAACGTACATACAGACACACACATATGCATGGGTTAGACTGAGGGAGCCTGGATGTATGAGTTAGCCTGTAAGAGTTAGCCTGTGTGAGTCTAAGCCATATAAGTTAGCCTGTGTGTTAGCCTCTGTGTCTTAGTCTAAGCTGTGCAAGTTAGCCTGTTTGCGTTAGCCTGTGTGAGTTAGCCTGTGTGAGTGTAAACTGTGTGTGTCTGTGTGAGTGTGTGTGTGAGTGTAAACTGTGTGTGTCTGTGTGTGTGTGTGTATGTATGTGTCAGCCTGTATGAGTAAGCCTTTGCGAGTTAGTCTCTGTGAGTTGGCTTGTGTGAATTAGCCTGTGCTAGACTGAGCTGCATGAGTTAGCCTGTGTGAGCCTAAGCTGTGTGTGTGTGTGTGTGTGTGTGTGTGTGTGTGTTAGCCTGTGTGAGTAGGCCTGTGTGAGTTAACCTGTGCTAGACTGAGCTGTGGGTTTATGGAGTGCCGGTATTCACACACTGAATGGGACCAGGCCAGAATCAGCCTTCAGAGAACTGCTGCACACCTGTTCCCAGCTGTGCTTTATTATTCTTAAAAATAGACTCTCCACATATCACTGTGTGCTAATTTACAACCCTTAATCCTGTAAGAAAATAGGTCACCAAGACACCTCTGAAGCTTTCTATTCCCTCTGGTCAGACTCTGTTTCATTTAATCTAACTCTGAGTAAACACGTCTCCTAAAAGTATATTATTCAAATTCCACATTCATAAAGTATGTTCATGCGCTGTCAGTAGAGCCACTTAATATAATCCTGATATAATCTTTAATTAAAATGTGTGTGTGCGTGCATGCGTGTGTTCCCAGTCTATATCTCTTAGTTTGTGTGGTTTTCTTGTGGATGTAACATATGTCATGTGTGCACATGGATGTACATTCCAATTATCCTTATTTTGTGTATGTGTGTGTGTGCGTGTTTTGGTAAAACAAATATGCTACTGATGTTTCCAGGTTAATTGCTACTGAAGTCCTTTTTCTCTTAGATTTGAAGCAAACTAATATTACACAAAATGTCCGACGTGGAGGAAGTTGAGGACGTTGAGGAAGAGGTAATGGAGGAGGAACAGTAAGTACCTGAATTTGTTTATCTTTACAGTCGAACACCTGTCAATGTGTACTGTAGGATGACGTTTATCATCTAACTCTCAGCCTTTCTCCTCTTTTCTTTTATTCTGAAGGCAAGAAGGTAAGTATCTAAGGGTTTCATTTAAGTTCAGACCAGAGAGTAAAGCAAAAATCTGTTAACTATTGAATTGTAGGGTGGATTTTAATTCCTGATTCAACTCAACGCATTATTCATCATTACTTCATAACTTAATTATTACTCATTCAGTTTCACTGTAAATAGGAATTAATCCTTCATTGTTTTGGCACATATAAACAAATGCTTGGCTGTTATTAAAGGCATTTTCTCCAACCTTATTTTTATATTGCATCAATGCTGACATTCAGTAAATAAACAGAAACAAAACTGGCAATTCTATTCATAAACCTGCATGTGGAATGACTATAGCTTTATTAATGCCTGATACATGATCAACACTTTTTTTTTCATTTGCAGTTTATATCCAGTAAATGACTAATGTAATATCCTCTAGCTATGCGTTTACGTGCCTTTTCAATAAACAATAACTGTCAGCTGAAATGTGGCTGTGAATCTTTTCGTTTTCTTCAGCAGCAGAGCCAGCAGAGGAGGAAGTCCCAGGTGATTATTTGTCAAATGTCATCATGTTTTATAAAACACAAGATAATCAAATTATTGTAATAATTGTCTCTCTTCTCATTTCTACATAGTCTGAAACTCACTTGTTTTTTTCTGTCTGAAATAATAGATGAATCAAAGCCCAAGCCAACCAAGTAAGTAACTGTTTGACAACAAACACTGGGAAGATCCTAAAATTAGATTAAAATGCAAACACTTATTACAAGGATGGGGCAGACATTTTACAAATATAATGGGCATGATGAATAGAACATAATGAACTGTGGCCAGTCATCTGAGAAACTCAAATATAGACAATATATAGATATAGATATATGTACATTACTTTGGCAGTCATGTTTACACCGTTGCTTTTTTTTAACTTCACAGGATGTTTGTGCCGAATATCGCAGCACCAAAGATCCCAGAGGGAGATAAAGTGGATTTTGACGTGAGTGGGAACTTCTTTACTGGAACTGTTAGTCTTTTTATGTTTAAACACACGAACACACAGATTTCATACAGGCTAACACAGATTTTCATCCTGCCAAACACTAATACATACACACGCACACATAAGCACAGGCATGCACACATACTCAGAAACACACACACACACACACACACACACACCTAAACACAACACAAACATGCATAATTTGTACAAGAAATACACACACAAATGAATGCCTGTAAAGCAATCAATTACACAGTTAACTCACCTCACCTGGTTTCTCGGGACTGAATTTGCTAATACTAAGGTGGAAACAAAAAAAAGCAGACCGAGGAATGAAGATCACTGCTGCAGGTGACCATAAAGGACACTACGTCCGTTGGCCTTGCACTTGACTCTGGTTTAAGACCACGCTTGTGGGGGGATGGGTTTCATCGTTGGGCTGTTTTAGGACATCCACAGGAAGAGGCAGGAGAAGGACCTGCAGGAGCTGCAGTCTCTGATCGAGGCCCACTTCATCCAGAGGAAGAAAGACGAGGAGGAGCTGGTGGCTCTCGTCAACCGCATCGTGAGTGTCACCTGACAGGGCCTGCTGCATCGTGGGTAATGAGCTACATCGCTTATTCATTTTCACTCCTTGCATCTCCTCCTCAAGTCCTTTCCTCGTTGCTTAGCTCCATCCAAAGGAGGACGCAAGGAAAGGATGTGAGGAGAAGATTACAAGTACAGAGGAATCGAGGCGATGTGTGTTAGACAAATGCAACATCCTTGTTCAGTCATGTGTCAGTTTGCAGCCACGTCAGTTAGTGACAAGTGGCAGAGGTTGATCAGCAGGTCAATCATTTATACCTCAATATAATCTGTTTGATAAAAATAAACTTCCACAAAGGATGCACTCAAGAATCCTCCCCGGAGCCTCCAAGTTCCAAGCTCCTCCAAGGAGCATTTAACGGATTGGTACGTCCTGATTTCTGGATCAGGCGAGACAAGGGGTGCGTCCCTCCTCCTTTCCTCCACCCGTCTCCTCCCCTCATACGTTCAGATGAGGGAGATGAGTGGAGGAAAGGAGGATACATTTTTTTGGAGTATTGGGACACACCCGAGGACGGATGATAATAATAAGCGTCTGGGACGAGCCCCTGGGCTGAAGCGAACAGGAAGTGACTCTGCCCTGCGCTTCTTCTGGGCACGTGCAGGAGAAGCGGCGGACGGAGAGGGCGGAGCAGCACAGGATTCGAGCGGAGAGGGAGAAGGAGAGGCAGGCCAAGCTCAACGTGAGTATCACTGCTTCACTCCACGACGAGCGCACAGAGCATGTGTGCCATTACACTCCAGAACACCGGGTGGCAGTATACACCAGTAGGAAGGTTGTTTTGTCATGCAATGAGAGTGAAGTAACAGCTTGACACTTTGGCATCAGCATTATCACCATTATCATCATCGCCATCAACCTTTATTTTACTGGAAAGTCACATTAAGGTAAAAATACTAACAAAAGTACAAAAAGGCAGCCAATAAAGTGAATAGTGCAGGAACCATAGTACATATGCAAATTGAAAATATTCATGCTAGTGAGGAAGTACACAGGAAGTGACAGGCCATGCATGGGTGACGGTTTCCCCTCCAACAGGCGGAGAAGGAGAGGAAAGACCAGGAGGAGCAGAAGAAGAAGCAGGATGATGAGGCCAAGAAGAAGAAGGCCCTGACTTACCAGTACGGGACCAGCACGCAGAAGGTCAGACCCCTTCCCACTCCTGACTGTCAGAGTGACAGGGATCTAGGAGGGGTTCAGATCATATCTCACCTCCAACTGTGGCGTGGTCCAGTAGAACAGTGGGCCTAGGAGGGGGTCAGATTGGATCTTACATTAGGCCACTGGTCCTCACTCCTGGTCCTGGAGAGCCACAGCGTCTGCTGACTATTATGTTCGCCTTAATATCAGCAACCAATTCAGAGCCAAGAAACCAGGTGAGGTGAGTTAGCTGTGTAATTACCTGCTTTCATTGATCAGTTAAGTGCTGAGTAACATCCAGGACCAGTGGTGAGGGCCACTGCAAAAGACCAAAGAGAGGAGTGGGCAGTGAGGGGTTGAAGGTAAAAAAGACCACTAGAAACTAAAAAGGAAAGTGGAATCACAATTCAGTCAGGAGGAGGGAGGGGGTCCTTTTATAAAAGGGGAGCCTGATTGAAGAACTTTGGGAACTGCAGTCCTTGATTCTCATCCAGTAAAATATAGAGATCAGACAGGAGCTCATGCTGTGCTGAAGGGCACCACGGATTGAGTCCATTCACACTGACTGTAATCACACTGAATGTAAATTACCAACTCAAGCCCTAATCTAGGCACTTGAGCTAATTCCTGATCTTAACGCTCGGCTCGCCGATGCACGCCGTTCGGGATGAGAGCGGCTGCCGTGCAGCAGTAATGGAATCTAATGACTGTAAATTATGCTCTTTAAAAAAAAAAACGAGTTTTTGGGCGGGTTCTGCGAGGACGCGCGATCTCGCCGCCCGTGTACATCCGCGTCTGCGTCTCTCTCTCTCTCCCGAAAGACTGACGGCCGCAGGGGCACCAAGAAACAGACGGAGAGGGAGAAGAAGAAGAAGATTCTGGCTGAAAGGAGGAAGGGTCTGAACATCGACCATCTGAACGAGGAGAGACTGAAGTACGCCCCCGCCAGAATCATCCATTAAAAGCATTCCACGCATCATATTATTCATAACACATTTACACTATAATGAATCATTATTATTTATCTTGACAGTTACACCTATTGTATCAAGATTGAGTTGAAGAACATGCACTTCACACAGCACCCATTAAACATGATGAAATTTGCAGATGACTGTCACAATTGAGGCAAAAGAAAGGCAGGGACTGAAATTCAAACCTTCACCAGCATCGGAAAACCAGCTTCCTGCTTCGCAGTCGCAGTCTTACTACTCCATTTCAAGCACACTGATTTGATGGCGCCGGTGTCAATCACTAAACGCACTCGTTTGATTGGTCGTCCCTGCAGGGACAAGGCCAGGGAGCTGTGGCAGTGGCTGATGGAGCTCGAGGCGCAGAAGTTTGACCTGGGCGAGAAGCTGAAGAGACAGAAGTATGACGTAAGTGGCCAAAGAGTAAAACACATCAGCGCACTGGATACTCAAATCTCCCATGATTCAGCTCACCGTGGATACTCAAATTCCCATGATTCAATGTTTGCCATATCTTACCACACAGCAGATCTCCCCTTTGGACCTTGGCAAATAAAACTCATTGTAAAGTTTCTCCCTATACATTAGAACCATTTCAGCTTCATTGGATTAATTATAAAAAGCAGGAATCTGTGATGCTCAACTCCCGAATAAACTGAAAGGAAAATACAGATGTAGAAAAAAATAATAGTTTATATAGTTATCATTACATGTACAGCAGTATAGAAACTGTCTCTTAAAAGAGAAGGATGAAGGTTTCTCTAACTCCATCTTACTTAGTGAAGCTCCTGTGTGCCTTTCTCAGGTTAACCAGCTTCTGTGCCGGGTCCAGGATCACCAGAGGTAAGTGTGTATAGAGCTATCTGAACTATCCTTTTCTTCCACTCATACTTCCGGAAAGGAGGATATATATTTTTCAGACTATTAGGACGCTTCCCCACACCAGCTCTGACAGATCATTCAGATGGCTGTGCACTATTCAACAACACTGCCCCCTAGTGTCGGAATGACCGAGGCCCAGATCTAGTCTCCATGACGACAGAACAAACCCTTCACTACAATTCTGCCCAGTCAATGAATCAGACAGTGCTCTTCACAGCTGGCTCAATATTGATTGCACCCTACTAAAAGTTGGAATCATTAGTAATACAATGCCATTTCTGATCAGCTTCTAAAAAAGTATCTCAGACTCCAGGAGGCTTGCAGTGTCTTGCAGGTTTTTGACAAGTTCACACTTAAGTGGCAAATTTAAAATCTTGGAATATCCACTCACCTCGTTTACAAGGTCTGAATTGGCTCTTGATTGAAAATATAAATCAGGCAATCATGGCACCCTACGTGAGTGCAGTTTGAGGTCCCTGGGGAAATAAATGCAGATGACAGAGTGAGAGGAAGTGAGTGGGCATTTCCTGCTCCAACGCCATCCTCCCAGAATGCTTCACTGTCATCCGCAGTTCTTTAACTGCATGAGTCATTCAGGGCTACTACGCCCAACCTAACGCCCGCCATCTTCCGCCCACCCCTCCCACCCTCTCTACATCATCACCAAACACTGCGGGTGCTGAAAGTGCCCTTGAAAACTTCCCAAGTCACACTCTGCCATTCTCCAAAACTGCAGCAACACAGAAACCAGCCAATAAACAACCACCTGACAGAATGCAATTGGCGATCTGGTTTGAATCCCAGCCAGGGCCTTTGTGTGTGGAATTTTGCATGTTCTCTCTGTGCCTGTGTGGGTTTCCTCCCACAGGCATGCAGATTAGGCTACTTGAGGAGGGCATTAACAGGGTGTTGCTGCAAAAGAACATACCTGCTCAGTCAACCTACCCCGTAAGAAGCTTAATAAATATTAAATTAAGCAGAACAGGACGCAGCGGATTCCACTTATTTGCAGAAAACGTCTGAGCTCCAGGGACGAATGCTAATGTTGCATTTGCAGCACTGGCAGACCGGTTCTGCATGAAAACAGTCATTGAGTGACACCTGGTGGTCAGACAGAGACACTGCAGCGGTGCTGGTGCGCGTATGAGCAGAACTGCTTCTGTTTTCTTCAGCGGCAAGGGTCGTGGCAAGGCCAAGGTGTCCGCGGGTCGTCTGAGGTAAAAGGACCGTTTCAGAAGATTGCAGTTTGGACGCCGCAGAGAAATGCGTACAGCCTTTTATTTTTTTGTTGTTCGAGATAGACATCTAACTTTCTGAGATAATAGGGTTTTTTTTTTTGCTATATGATGTGTACAAACAATAAATCACTCATGAATCAGTCTCTGTTTTGGATGCCTGAATTTTTTCCCCACACACTGAAATGTGCATACAGAAAGCCTATATGCTGTATATAAACGGTACAAAGCTCTACCATTGTTTTCTATACCATTTCTACCCTGATTATATTCTCCCTATTCTTTTTAATACACCTCATTCCAAATTATTATGCAAATTGTATTTAAGTGTCATAAAGATTAAATGTTTTGTTTTTCAATTAAACTCATGGATGGTATTGTGTCTCGGGGCTCTTTGGATCACTGAAATCAATCTCAGACACCTGTGATAATTCGTTTGCCAGGTGAGCCCAATTAAAGGAAAAACTACTTAAGAAGGACGTTCCACATTATTAAGCAGACCACCATTTTCAAGCAATATGGGAAAGATAAAGGATCTCTCTGCTGCCGAAAAGCATGAAATAGTTCAATGCCTTGGAAAGGGATGAAAACCTTAGATATTTCACAAAAACCTAAGCGTGATCATCATACTATTAAGAGATTTGTGGCTGATTCAGAGCACACACGGGTTCGTGCAGATAAAGGCACAATGAGGAAGGTTTCTGCCAGACAAAAACATCGGATTAAGAGAGCAGCTGCTAAAATGCCATTACAAAGCAGCAAACAGGTATTTGAAGCTGCTGGTGCCTCTGGAGTCCCGCGAACATCAAGGTGTAGGATCCTCCAGAGGCTTGCAGTTATGCATGAACCTTCTATCCGGCCACCCCTAACCAATGCTCACAAGCAGAAACGGCTGCAGTGGGCCCAGAAATACATGAAGACTAATTTTCAAACAGTCTTGTTCACTGATGAGTGCCGTGCAACCCTGGATGGTCCAGATGGATGGAGCAGTGGATGGTTGGTGGACGGCCACCATGGCTGCGACTTCAGCAAGGAGGTGGCGGAGTCATGTTTTGGGCCGGAATCACGGGGAGAGAGCTGGTCGGCCCCTTTAGGGTCCCTGAAGGTGTGAAAATGACCTGAAAAGTACGTGGAGTTTCTGACTGACCACTTTCTTCCATGGTACAAAAAGAAGAACCGTGCTTTCCGTAACAAAATCATCTTCATGCATGACAATGCACCATCTCATGCTGCAAGAAATACCTCTGCATCATTGGCTGCTATGGGCATAAAAGGAGAGAAACTCAGGGTGTGGCCCCCATCCTCCCCTGACCTCAACCCTATTGAGAACCTTTGGAGCATCCTCAGGCAAAAGATCTATGAGGGTGGGAGGCAGTTCACATCCAAACAGCAGCTCTGGGAGGCTATTCTGACATCCTGCAAAGAAATTCAAGCAGAAACTCCACAGAAACTCACAAGTTCAATGGATGCAAGGATTATGAAGCTGCTATCAAATAAGGGGTCCTATGTTAAAATGTAACTTGACCTGTTAAGATGTTTTTGATTGAAAGAGCTTTTGATTTCAGTAACTATGATGCTGCAAATTCAACAAATGACCATTTTTTTACAACCTATAAAATGTTTTGAAAATCTGTTGTGCGTAATAATTTGAAACAGTGCGTTTTAATTTTTTTATTTTTGAAAAAAATACTGTTATCAGTGGGAGGTTTGTTCAATAACATTCAAATTATACCCTAACAGTTGATGACTTAAATCTCAGGCTGCTGAATACATTTACCAACGAGCATGCATTGATCCACTATTAAACACACAATATGGAGCTGTTTGTTTGCAACAAAACTATCAAGTGTCCTGTATTTCTTTTCTTCAGTCGGAACAGAGACCAAGACAGGGGGGCTTGCAGGTTTACAGTACAACAATGAAACCCACAGGACCACAGAGGAGTTTTGTATTTTGATTTTTAATTTAAGGTACATTTGCAGCACACATTCCCTGGTAAGATGCAGTACAGCAGGTCTTACATTATGGGCACACACATTCCTCTTAGCGGGCACGGACACGCGGGAAGGGGGGTGAACGTGGGCGAAGTGCGATATACTATGGCCTTTGTTTCGTGTCTGTACAGTACATAAAATAATGTTTCACACATAACAGTTTACAACAGTGCGTTTTTAAGTTGGCTGTCCATAGACTCTGTACACAGACTCTGTACATAGAGCTTTGTTTCCGTTTTTATCTTGGGGGGGTCCTTCACCACAGGTGAGTCTCTCGGATCTCAGCAATGACCTGGCTGGCTTTCTGCAGGGCCTGTGGGAGAGGCAGAGGAGAGGGGTGGGCAGGCAGCATTTTCTGTGTGTGCGCATGTGTAAATGGGTGTGAGTTTGTGTGTGCGAGAGAGAGTGTGTGTGAGTGTGTGTGTGTGTGTGTGTGCGTGTACATGTGTGTGCGTGCATATGTGTGTGTGTGTGCATGTACATGTGTGCGCGTGAGTGTGTGTGTGCGCGTGTGGGTGTGTTCGCGAATATGTGTGTGTCTGTGTCTGTGTGTGTGTCTGTGTGTGTGTCTGTGTGTGTGTGTGTGCGTGTGTGTGTGTGCGTGTGTGCGCGTGCGTGTGTGCGCGTGTCTGTGTGTGTGCGTGCGTGCGTGTGCGTGTCTGTGTGTGTGCGCGTGCGTGCGGTTACCTTCAGCATGTCCGCGGCCTCGCTGCGTCTCTGGGCCATGTCCTCAGACTCAGTCAGCAGGTCGTCCAGCAGGCCTGCCTTGTACAGCTGCCCCACCAGCTCACTCTGCAGGCTGTCCTTCACGTGGTTCACCAGGAAGTGCATCACCGCCTTGGGCACGCTGCAGAGAGAGAGAGGACATTTACACACAGACACAGACACAGACACAGACACAGACACAGACACAGACACAGACACAGACACAGACACAGACACAGACATACACACCATATAAGGGACACATAAAAGGGCTTAGGATGGTACCTGTCCTGGATGTTTTTTCGGACGATGAGGAAGTAGGACTTGATGAGCCTCTCTATGACCTCACAATCCCTCTGCTCCCGAGCAGACAGCTTCCTGGCAACCGGAACAGGCTGCAAGCGACGAGAGCCAATCAGAGACCAATGAAACCAATTGAATCAATCAGTGATGAGCAAAACAGGAAGAGCCAATCAGTGATGAGCAAAACAGCATGAGCCAATCATTGACCAACAAAACAGCACAAGCCAATCATTGACCAACAAAACAGCACAAGCCAATCACTGACCAACAGAATAACACAAGCCAATCACCCTTTGAACAGGGGGGCTGGAGTTTGAAACTGCGGTGTACAATAGGAGAGGTATTACTATGGCCCCCGAAGAGGGAGGGAGAGGTGAGTTAAATGGAGATAGAGAGAGAGGAGGAGAGGGACGCACCACGTCCAGCAGGTTGACTGCATGCCCCTTCAGTGGACTGGCCGGGAAGGGGGCCTGGGGGGGTCTGCCATTCTGCTCGTCCGCCATCGCCCCGTCCTCCCCCTTCTTCAACTTCCCCCTCCAGGACCCAGAGCTGGAGTCCTGCTCCCCCTGCAGGCCTCCCCCTGCACCCTGGGGAGGGGTCAAAGGTCAAGGGTCACAGAGGCCTCGGCAGGTAGTCACCGTTCTAGAACTCCATTGCCCTCACATTCCAGTAGTGATTGTTACATCAGCGTTAGAATGTTCTAAACCTGAACGATCTAATCGCACATTTGTGATCTCACACCTTAAAGGGTTAAAGCAGGGTACTTGGCCGCAAGTTGTTAGGGATGTCATCAATGCAATTCACTGAGCTCAACTAAGCAACAGTCAGCACCGCGCTTAGATGTAGCCTAGCTCAGGTACACATTCCTGTGCTGTCCAACCGAGCTGTTTGACTGTGCTTGACGGTTGCCCTTGCTGTGCTTCACTAGCAAACGAGCCAAGCTTAACATGCTGAAAGGATGGGAAGGACCGCATTTCCCAGAAGGCCAAAGGAGGGGAGTGTGTCATCACAACACTGCAAGGAGCATGCCGTCAGCAGGCAACGGGTGGCACACACCTTGGCCCCCTCCGCTTCACTGGGGGCTGGGGCCTCGCCAGCAGAGACAGGGGGGCCACTCGGGCCCTTTAAGGACTACAGAGAGAGGAGACATATGCGTGACCTTTGACCCTCAATCGAGGGTTCAGATTTACGACTTTACTAGGAAACTGAGACTGTACGGAGGAGAAACAGGAATGAAGAGGTCCCTTTCTCCCTAACAGACAACAGGACAGACTCCATAGCATCCACTGCAGCAGCCTGCTTCACTCCCTACCTACCGTCTACACAGAGAAATGCAGGGCTTTGGTCCAATCCGTTAAATGTTCTGCCCTTGCAAACTTCCCTTGCAAACAGTGGCTACAGCAAAGCATTCTGGGCAATTTCACTGCACAAAGACTGCAGGTTTGTTATTATTTTGGCTATTATTTTGCTTGCATTTCAAACGGATTGAACCACGATCGGAAAGGGCAACGTACAACAGTTTCTGAAGGGATTTCCCCAGGTGTGAGTGGCAGAACATTTAACGGACTGGACCACTGCCCAGGTCTGGAAGATATTCAGCGGTGAAGGAGCGCGCTAATGCATTCCAATTAGCACAGGTCACTTTTGAGAAGCAGACGCTGTTAAAATGGGAGCACAGTAGAGGCCTGGAAGAGAGAGCAGAAACCAGCTTCCATTGCTTCAGCCTTTTTGTCTTCAGTCAGGAGAAAAGGTATCACTGAAGGAGGGTACTTCAGTGACTCAATGTTCTTTGGACCTCATTGTGAAGCAGACTCGCACCTTTTAGGTAAAAAACCTGAATGGCTGCTAAAAGCCGTACCTTGTCACGTGGCACAGCTGAGGGCAGTTCTCTCATCCGGTTCCTCCTCTGCTCCTAATGGAGGAATCACGCAGTCATTACACCGCATGTGACGAACATATTGGGGAAATCATTTTTACATTTCACCGTTCTCTTCAGACGCCCTCCAGCAGAATCGAAAAACTCGTTTTCCCACACCGCGGTTTCAGAGTGAGCCATCCTTACCCAATCCCAGCATGCACTTCTCTGCTTCTCCAATAACCATTTATGGTCAACTTCTGTTTATATACTTATTGTTTTCAATGGTCTGCTTTGTTTCATAGCACATATACATGTTTTGAATGCATGTAGTGCAGTTTTGTTTCTTTTCTTTTTTTCTTTTAAACATCACAAAGATGAATCAATCAAACAAATAATTAATCAAGTAATCACCCAGCCAATCAGTGGAGCCATCCCCCACCCACAGGCCTCACCTCTATATTGTTGTTCATGACGCCACAGGCGTCGGCGAAGTCGGGGTGTTTGGTGTTGATGTACGCCAGCTCGATCGCCACCAGGTTATGAACCTGAAACAGACAACGGGGGCGGAGTCAGGACGCTGTGGGGTGTGGCATGGGGATGACGAGTCTGACGAACAGTCACATGACCTGCTCAAAGAAAACGGCATAACACAAGAGAGTGGAGACAGAGGAGCTGCTTAGAGACTATTACTGAAAGAGAGACGGAGCGAGAGCGAGAGGGAGAGGGGGAGGGACATGAAGGCAGAGGCAGATAAATGAATGAATGAGAAGAATTAGATGTATAAATGAAATGATGGCGAAAGGAGGAGAGGGAGAAAAATAAATAAATATAAATGGGGGGACCCTATGGGGTGTGTAGAGTGATAACAGGGCAGTCTCTCACCATCTCATTGGTCACCGGCAGCCTTTTCCTCAGGAGTGACGTCACTACCTCCACTATGGCATCATGGAGCTTTGGGAACCTCAGCAGCTCCTGGGAGTAGAGTATAGTGTAGTGAAGCATACTGTAGTGTAGTACAGTGCAGTATAGTGTAGTGAAGCATACTGTAGTGTAGTACAGTGCAGTATAGTGTAGTGAAGCATACTGTAGTGTAGTACAGTGCAGTATAGCGATGGTACAGGATAATGTACCTGTGTGATGTAGCAAGTAGAGTGTAAATAGTATAGGCAGTGTATATAGTACCTGTGTGCTGTAGATGCCGCAGTGTGTATAGTATAATACCTGTGTGCTGCAGTTGCTGCACTGTGTACAGTATGGTACCAGTGTGCTGTAGTTGCTGCAGTATGTATAGTACCTGTGTGCTGTAGTTGCTGCAGTGTGTATAGCATAGTACCTGTGTGCTGTAGTTGCTGCACTGTGTATAGTATAATACCTGTGTGCTGTAGTTGCTGCAGTGTGTGTAGTACAGTACCTGTGTGCTGTAGTTGCTGCAGTGTGTATAGTACAGTACCTGTGTGCTGTAGTTGCTGCAGTATGTATAGTACAGTACCTGTGTGCTGTAGTTGCTGCAGTATGTATAGTAGCTGTGTGCTGTAGTTGCTGCAGTATGTATAGTACCTGTGTGCCGTAGTTGCTGCAGTATGTATAGTAGCTGTGTGCTGTAGTTGCTGCAGTATGTATAGTACCTGTGTGCTGTAGTTGCTGCAGTATGTATAGTACCTGTGTGCTGTAGTTGCTGCAGTATGTATAGTACCTGTGTGCTGTAGTTGCTGCAGTGTGTATAGTACAGTACCTGTGTGCCGTAGTTGCTGCAGTATGTATATTACCTGTGTGCTGTAGTTGCTGCAGTATGTATAGTACCTGTGTGCTGTAGTTGCTGCAGTGTGTATAGTACAGTACCTGTGTGCCGTAGTTGCTGCAGTATGTATAGTACCTGTGTGCTGTAGTTGCTGCAATGTGTATAGTACAGTACCTGTGTGCTGTAGTTGCTGCAGTGCTGGATGATTCGCTGCATCTCCTCGTGCACCAGCTCCACACAGCGCAAGCTGGGCTCCTCCAGACGCTTCACCTGCCTCTTCACCAGCAGCTCGAAGGACACCTCGGGCACGAACAGGGCGGGACGGGGGCCCTACAGGGGCGAGGGAAACACCTTTACCCAGCAGCCCCTGTGACACGCACCACAGACACTAGAGAACACAGCCACCCAGCTCACCGTGGCATTCCGGATCGCCGTCAGAACGTCTATGGTGGTGAGTCCTCCCAGAGGATCCACCGACTCCAGTGTCCGGCCAAACGTCTCGTGGAATATGTAACAGATTCTGGCCCCACCACATCTGCAAATTAAGACACAAATGAGGTGAGTCTGGTCAAGAGCTAGTATCGTCTATGCCAGGGATCATCAAATCACGGTCCCCGATGGCCGAGAACTACCTGGTTTTCCCTTCACCTGGGAGTCACGTGTGAATACAGTCAGAAGCACTAATACAAACTGAATTTGGATTTGAGGCCCAGATTTGATGATGGCTGGTCTACGCTATCATGTCAGGGAAGTTATGTTTAAGGTGAAATACGATTAATTTCCGAATACAGGCAGTTTCAACAATTAACACCCTCGTTTAACGTTCAGCACTCTGAACACCGAACGCAAGCGCATCAATTGTTAAAACCCTTATCCAATGTGTAAAATAAATGTAATCACTTTCATTGGTTAATTATTACCAAAGGATATCAATAATCAAATAAATTGCCAAATTCATTGATTGGCAGAGCAACCTGTTGGATCAATGTTTATCAAACTGTACAACCCACAAGGAAGAATATAAAGAAGTTTATTGAGTTACTACATACAAATCAACGTCTAAGTCTAAAGAGGAGGGTCAACTACATGAAAGACATGGACAGTCACAAAATAAACAAATGAAAGAAAGTGCCAAACCACATTGTCTGTCTCCCAACACAGTCCCACAAAACAGAAATTGAAGTCCAAAGACCAGAAGGCAGAAGCAGAATCATCCTGAAATCAGTGAATAAAATGTAAAAAATGCCAGAGTAGCTGTAGACCGAACCAAAGACTCTGAAGACCAGCAAGATGTCCAGCTTCCTCAGAGGTTAGCAGCAGATATCAACCCCCAAAATCTTCACTCCCTGAATGTGTCAGTGTGAAAAAGTCAATCAAGTAAAGGAAGGCCCACATGTTATGAGCTTGCAAAAAAAAAAAAAAAAAAAAAAAAAAGTTTTATAATAATAATAAAAACAATTTTTTAAAGGTGTGGGGGGGGGGGGCACAGTTGGAAACTGGAAGGTGGAAGAGGCTTAGCTGAGACGGCCAATCTACATATTACAGTTCCCTTACGTTCATAGAATCAGGACTGAGCACTATGATATAGTTATGAAAATTCATGATTTTCAGACTTTCAAAAACACATGAATACCATAGGAGGTACACAAGCTCAGTTATTGAATACCTCTAAAGAAAGAGTCTCCTTCTCACTTTTTTTTTCCCCCATTCTGATGGTAGATGTGGATATTACTGCGTGTACTGCTGCCCCACAATTGGCTGATTAAATATAATATATGAATAATTAGGTGTAAGCTATGGGAAAATCTATCATGTACGCCCACCCTAACCAGGTACAGCCTACAGCCTAGTGCCTCAGGTGCTTGACTGGAGCCTGGAAGGTTGGTGATCCAAGATAAGATCAGTGCAGCTGTTGGGCCCTTCAGCAAGGCCCTTAACCCTACATTGCTCCGGGGGGGGGGGGGGACTGGCTAGTCTAATCAACTGCATGTCCTTCTGGATAAAAGCATTAGCTAATTAACTGTAATGCAATGTGTCGGACGGACGCTCACAGCTCGGCCGTCTCGATGTACTTGGCGGTCCCCTCGATGGTGTTGCAGTACTCTGCGGCGAACTTGGTGATGAGCTGCAGCAAGGTGGCGCTCTTGTCCTCCACGGGCTCGCCGTAGCTGCTGAGCAGGGACTGGTACTGCGCGGCCAGCACGTTGATGCGCGTCTTCAGCTCCGGGAGGCAGTCCCGGATGTGGTGCATCAGCAGCCTGTGGGGGAAACCGCAAACGTTTAATTAAATTAAATTCAATTTGGGGTAACTGAGATTAATCTAAACCTGCGGTAAAAACATTTTTAAAAAGATGCATCTTACTATAAGAGTAAAAAATGTCTCCACACCTGTTCAACGTCCTGGCTAGGTACTTTGTTCCGTTTCTGTTGGCGAGAGAGGGGTATTTCTTCTGCAGGAAGGCGTGTTCGTCTCGAATAGCGTCGGCCACACTCTTCTTATTGTTGATGTCCAACTGACTCCTACAGGCCAGGGAAGGAAACGCACCATCAGACAGGAACTCACAGAGCCACCATACACCAATGAATCAACTTCAGAGTGCAAAAACACTGTACTGTTTCAACAAGCGATTGACCGCTTGCAGTAGCTTCACCCATTATGGGTTTTCAGCAGACCTGGGTCAATTACATTTCCGTTTTGGATTCAAATACTTTCCTACACTTTAGAGCCTGTCTGCTGCATTGGAACCTATGAAATACTCGCAAAAAGTGCCTTCTGGTGCTATTGGCAGTCTCAATTGAATCAGTTAAGATCAGTACAGCACAGAAAAGAAATCCAAAACAACACACAGCTAAAGCTAAATAACACATAGCTAGCTAATAGCTAAATCACATAGCCTAAACCACCGTCTCAAGGTGTGACCAAAAGAGAGCAACGTGCCTGTTGACGACCCCAATCAGGCCCAGTTTCACCGGGATCACTCGGCCCATCAGCACGTCCATGGCGTCTGTACCCGCATCCATCAGGTCCAGCTTGGTCACCACGGCTAAAGTTCTCCTTCCTGTTTGCGTTAAAACAGGGGCGGACACAGGACACAACGCAAATGTGTCTATCATTTTACATTCCGTTAGTTATTTAGCAGATGCTTTTACGCAATCTGCGACTTTTAGAAGGAACTTACAGTTGATTAGACTGAAAGGGGCTAATCCCCCCTGGAGCAATGTGGAGTTAAAGGCCTTGCTCAAGGGCTTGAACCACCACCCTAGTAAAGTACCTTAGCTACTAGGCTATAGGCTGCCCCACATTTAATGAGCTATTAATCTTTGACTTCAATCAAAACAATGATGGGTAGAATCAGATTTATTACTGCTGAGCGAAAACAAAAACCTGCATCCACACCGGCCCTTTTTGAATAGGGGTGGACACCCCTGAATTAAGGGGTCTACGTATGATCAAGGCACTGTGAACAGAAGTGCTATCCAGGCCAGGTCTTCAGAGAAGCAGATCAGTTGGCCAATTGGATGCCAGTAGAAGGCTGGACACAGAGTGGTGTCTAAAGGTACTCTCTGAGCGACTGAGGGGTGCAGGGGTCAGAGGTCAGAGGGGAACACTGACCATCGGGGTCCACCTCTCGGGCCACTTTGAGTGCCTCGGAGGTGGCCATGTCGGTGTTGGCGGCCGTGACGGCCAGGATGATGCAGTTGGGGTTGCTGATGTGCTTGAGGATGAGCTCTCTGATCTGGATCTCGATGTCTTTGGGCTGATCCCCCACCGGCACCTGGGACACACACACAGAGAACATTCTACAGACCGGAAGCCCTCGGGAGAAAATCCCATGGGGCCGTTTTGAACAACCTCCACTGTCATCACGTTGCGCAAATCTTTCCAAAGTTTCTCGAGCCAATCACCCCCACAATTGGCCATCTTGCCTGTTCATAATATTTGCCCCTGGCAACATAGCAAGCCTGGTGTCCACTGCCCTGGACATCACCAATGCCCTGGACACCAATGCCCCTGAGTGCCCCTGAGTCGCGGCTGTGACCACTGTACCTGCCCAGAATTCTGTTACACATCTGACCTGATATTGATCATCAGAAAGGTCACTGCTCTGATCGCCGTCGCTGTCCCGACCCTTCTGACTCGCTTCAAACTGCCTGCATCATGACTGTCACTCGTCTGAGCCCAGACCTTTGTCTACTCACCTCTGACCTCTGTCACATTTGAGGCCCGCCCAGACACCTATGCATGGGCTGGTGCTGTTGAGTACCCAGATAGTGAGGCCAGGCCAATTCCACTCTGGGTTTCCACAGCAACATTCTCAGGAGCATACGTGCGCCCCACTCGTTGACCTGACATCACATCACATTCTGCGATGATGTAAACTAGCTCACAGGGCTGAGAAGATACCTTTGTGATGCCGGGCAGGTCCACCAGCGTCAGGTTCACCACATGAGGGGAGAAGATCTTCAGGTGAATTGGCTCGTCGCTGATACCCTGGGGGAGCAAACACAACACACATTTACTGAGCGCAAGAGAGGAGGGACAACTTCTGAGAACTTCAATGAAAACACAGATAAGGAGCCAGCTAGAAATCGTTTCAGTCATAGCACACAGGATTTATGTTTGCATTAACTATGTGGATGGGGTTTGTAAATATACCTACTCATGCTACGTTCATTTCTCCACAGTGACTCCAAAGACTCCAAAGTTCAGTGAAAATTCACCTAGTTGCCATATCTCTCTCACCTTGTTATTGCCAGAAATCCTTTCGGTTTCTTGTTCGATTTCTTGCCTGATTTCGTCAAAATCTGTGTAGATCTGAAAAAAATGAATAAATTGGAAAAAAGCCTCTTTTACTAAACAGATAAACTCGGCACAATCAGGCCATTTACAGCACCGTCCAGTGCAAAGATTCCCCTAGCATAACCAGCTGGTCTACCGCAAGAAAAAGGCTATTGTAGTACTTGCCCCAGGGCACAGATTTGGTTATCATGGGTACAAGAGTGTACATATGAAGTGCCTCGAGATGCTATACCAGCAGCCAAAAATCTTCCTGCAGAAAGAGTGTTTTATGGACAGCAATTGATATGATCTCACATGATAATCTCAATAAGCAGGGGAAAGTGAGTACAGACATTTAAAGAAGCACTTATTTTTGCTCTGAGGAATGAAACCTTTTTAAAAAGTGTCTATTTGTTACCAGTTATCATAACAGGTAAGTCACTCCAGCTAGCTTTATCTTGAAAAAGAAAAAACCACATACCTTGTTTTTTGTGTGCAGAAATTTTCCCCATTCTTCTCCATCTACTCCTGTGGAAACAAGCAAGGCATTAGAATCATGGACACAAGCCCCGCCTTTGGGGGAGGGACATGGGGGCGTGCCGTCACCAACAGGTCAACACAGTGTGGTGGAGGGGAGTGGCCTGGTTGTTGACAGGCCAGCCTGCCCCTCGTAGCAGGGCTGCAGACGACCTCTGTTGCCTTTGCGTTTTCGATCTCCGCTGGAAATGTTCCGATGGAATCCGATCCGTGTTCTGTGCGAGCACGGCCAGGAACACGGATTTCCACGGATCTATTTCCAAGCGGATTTGCGCGGCCAAATGAAAACATTCGCGATTTTGGCTCATGTCAGTAGCACAAAAACTTTCCAAAAGCAAGCGGCAAAGAAAGAAGCGCACTGAATCATGAGAAGCACAAACATTCTCCAGCAGGGGTCTCAAATTAGAGTCCTGTCGGTATATGCGGTTTCCTTTCCTGCAGTAGGCAGTGAAGGCCTTCATAACAAGGTGAGTGGATTTGTTACCCAATGACCAAAGAAAATAACTAGCTGGAGCTGACATTTCGGCTCTCCAGGACTGGATTCTGACACCTGGGCGGGATTTCACAAATATTGCGGACTACAGACTCAGCTGGATAACTTCACAGAGCAAAACCCGAACAGCTCTTTTTACTTCAGTCCACGTTCCAGATTTGAGCGTTTCCGAGTCTTACTCAGTGCAGTTATCCAGATAACTTGTTAATCCTGCTTCATGAAATACCCCCCTGTATTATGTTTGGTAACATTCTACGGACCAAACACGCACCATGCGAAAAGAAATTTCATCAGAAATTTGTTACGATTCGCAGAATGTAATAAGCACAAAGGCTACTTCTAATAATAAATATGCAATAATGACAAGCTGCAATATGTAATATGATTTAAGCAGCAAGGAGTCAAAAATGAGAAAAATAAAGAGTTTTGAATTCAACTTTTGCTTTAAAATCCTATATTACTTTAACTGTAATAATAATTCTATATGAACATATTTAAAAAATGATATGACATAAGAATGACTAACCGCTACTAGCCATTCTGATTTAAGTAGCCATTGAGGGAGGCATTTTTCAGCCAAAGTCCAGCTCCAAACTCATTATTTAAGAGGAAATAATATACACAAATGTGATTCTTTTTCAAATGATAATGAGAACACTCCAACAGCGAGCTGAGATTCCCCTGTGGGATTATGGGAACTGCGTGTAATGAATCCAGATGCTCTTTAGCGTGTTCGTACAAGGCAGTGCGGCAAGCCTTCAAAAATAAATAAATAATTAAATAAATAAAATCACAGTGACCCATTTCACATTCAAGTTCAGCCCAAAACCAGACAAAATTTAAAATAAAATGAAGATATTAAGACAAGGAAGGAGCCAAACAGGAAAAAAAGGGAAGAAAAGAAGAAGAAAAGAAGCCAATCAGACAGGAACCAGAAGAGGAGGAGACCTTTGTAATTGGTCCATGTGCCGGGGTCTGCGGGTTGGGAGAAATGACAGAGAGAGGTTGGCCACAGCTCCTGGACAGCAGTAAGAAATGTGCAGTCCTTAGTGGATCTGCCGATCACCCACAGAACTAGGGTTTAGGTCTGGTTGCACATCCCAATCGTGTAAATCACACAAGTATCTATAATAATAATAATAATAATAATAATAATAATAATAACAACAATAATAGGTTATCAAGCTGACTCTTTAATCCAAAGGGCCTTGCTCGAATCTTATCGTGGCTACACCAAGGCTTGAGCCGCCAACCTCCTGGATCCCAGTCGGTTACCTTAGCGACAAGGCTGCAGGCTGCCCCACAGCCGATTCTGAAAGCTGAGTGACTCAAATACATTTATGCGACACATTCATGCAAACATTAACTGCACTGCGGTGGTGGTGGTTTGAATACATGGCCGTTTAAGTTCATTCAAAGCAGGGCATTTTTCATGTGGATTGAAGGTAGCTTAAATGTCAAAACCATTCATTTAATTGTGCAATACAATATTTGAAATAAATAAGTAGCATGCGTTTGTCATCTACAGATGTACTTTGTTCAGGCAGTACAAGCCTTCATTGCGGCTTCATTTAGAATTTTACACGAAAAAAAACGACATGCATTTCTGTAACAATGGGCCCAAGGCTCTCGTTTGAATTTTCATGATGAGCTTTGCTAAACAGACATTCTGAAGTCGCCGATGAAGAAATTGCATTAAGTTCACGTGATCACGTGATTAAGTTCAAGACCAACTTTTGTTCTCAGGAAGTGCCAAATGATAAAGACCGCCTCCGTGCAGAGAGAAGCTAGCTCACCAGAAACTGCCTTTGTTGTGTAAAAGAGGCAGTGACAAATATGTGACTTTGTCTCATATTCACTCATTGTTATAGGCATTTCACATTGACATTTCTTTCCACTGAAGACTTGGTTATTCATTTTTCAACCCCTGTAGGGGCAATGTGACTCTGGTCTTAATCTCAAGAACAATATATTAAGCTTTCCTGAAACCTACACTACATGAAACATTCAATAAATATATTCAAAATTCAAAACATTGGTGCTAGCCTTCCAAGCAGTTAAAGGGTCTTCCCCAGCTTATCTACAAAAAATCATCAGACCCTACACCCCTGCCAGACCTCTTCCTTCAGCCTCCACAGGCCGCTTGGCACCTCCCCCTCTCCGAACCTCCACCTCACGCTCACGACTACTGTCTGTTCTGGCTCCATGGTGGTGGAACGAACTCCCCGTTGAGGTCAGAACTGTAGAATCTCTCCCCACCTTCAAGCGTAAGCTGAAGACACACCTCTTCAAGCAGCACCTCTCCCCATCCCTCCCTACCTCCCTGTGAACCTTAATTGTTGTCTCTGTGACTTGCTTTGTGTATCGGTATTTTTAGTTGGCTAGGTAAGCAGTGTTTGGATAGTTAACTTTGGTCACTTTTGCTCCGTTTGTTTGTTTCTTTGTTCTCCCAAAAAAAAAAAAAAAAAAAAAAAAGGCCCTCGTCCTTATCTTTGTTGTACAGGTAGCAGTTGAAATTGTACTTCCCTCTAGGGTCTTTCAGCGCACTTAGCCCTGGTTATGGGTATGCACTTAGTTGTACGTCGCTCTGGATAAGCGCGTCTGCCAAATGCCAATAATGTAATGTAATGTAATATAAATATTTTCACTACAACATGATTTCATCATCCAAGACACTAGCAGGTCTCAAGATGTTATACTGAATTATTTGCTTATCTGTACAAAGATGTTGTAAAGATGTTGATTTTTCAGACCTGCTATCCAGCACTCAAACAGCACTACAACAGCTTCAGAGGAGCACTACAAAACAAACACTGACATCAGCTGGGCTTTTAAACTGCTGACCACCAGGGTAACACTGAACCAGAGACAGAAGGGAATGTCCAAATGCCTATTTGTTGCCATGTATGGGTTATTATGTCACGACTTTTTTGTTTTTCCAGCAACCTGCCCACGGACTACAGAAGAAAATGAGCCCTAATGGCTAAATCTGGCACATTTTACTTGTGTTTATTAATGTAAATAAATATTATTTAGTTAATCTGACAGACACACTCTCACACACACATACACACATGTACATACACAGAGGAACGGAAAGAGAGAAAAAGAAAGAGAACTCCCAGTAAACAGGGAAGGCCACAGGAGTTCGTCGGCGGTGGGGAAGGGTTAGGTACCGTTCTCTTCGCTGGTCTTCCTGCGGTCATCGGAGTCCACGTGTACCAGCTGCAGGATCAGAGGACGTCGTGTCACAATGCCCGTCCCCCGCGGCAACAGGTCCCGGCCAACCAGGCTCTCCAACACTGAACTCTTTCCGCTGCTCTGAAGATTATGAATATTTCATACAAAAAAACAAACAAAAAAATCTTGGGGATGAGCCATCATTTTATATAATCAGTCATTACCTACCCATTGAGTTGCCCATGCAATTACTCCACTGTAATTTCTACAGTGAAATGAAATGCTATATATGGCACATCAGTAGGACTGTGAACATTTCATTTTGGCTTAAAGCAACACATCAGCACTAAACACTAGAGAATATGAGAAATATGCTATACCTGGTTGTGCCTGTGTGTGCGCATGCACATGTGTGTGTGTGTGTGTGTGTGTGTGTGTGTGTGTGTGTGTGTGTGTGTGTGTGGCGTGCTATATGCAAGAAAATGGTAGCCTACATAATAAGACAAGCACGTAGTACAGACAGGTTGTCCTAATTTTGCCTGCAATCTGTGCCGCACATCCTTGCCAAAGGAACGACAGACACGTCCACTAAACAGAGTCCAGGTTAAAGCCTATGCTCCAGATTTAGAACATTTTAAAATCTCCACTTCAGTGAGATCATCTCCTTGTGCACCTCATTATTCACAATGGATTATGTTTTTTTGCAAACTATTTTGCAGAGAGGCTTCTGGGAGGTGAAGTCTAGAGGTGCAGGTTTACGTTAGAAAAAGGCAAGGATTTCATCAGCTCTAATTAACTGAGATCACACGACCACAGTAATCAATCCTACAATACACCACCGCGTCCCGTTCTTATCGGTTGCCCGCCTAGTGGCTTACACGGCGGGAGTATGCACAAAAAGAACTAACTCAGATGTTGGGTTGTACATATTTTACTGAATGTTAGTGCATTAACTAGCTAGGCTAACACAAATGTGTGGTGACAGCCGGTTTCCAAATGCAAGTTCCCCATCTATGTTTGACCTTAACGACCAAATCAGCTACCCACAGCTTTCATAGTAGAAAGAACAGTTTTTCTTAGCTTGCCAGCTGCACTGTCCGGCATTGTACATCGGTTAAGTTAGCTAGCTACGTTTTTTCAACCATTTCTAAAAAATGCATAAATAGCTAGCTGCGTTACGGGGAACGATGAATTATGTTCTTCCTGCAAATACCCAAGTTATTCGCTAGCTAGCAAACGGTCTAACGAAGAGCTGCGGTTGAAGGAAACGGCAGATGCCATCATACGTATCAAGTGCCGTATGCAGATAAAATATAAAGATAGAAATAAGCTAGCTAGCTATCTAGTAGCGAACAGAAAACACGTCACACATGAAAGCAAAAGTAACTGCGGACATTTGTATTTTTGGGACAATGGCTTTGTCACAGCTACCCTTTAAGCATAGCATTGTCAAGCTTGCTAGAATAAACAAAAATAACTGCCCTTTCAGCTGGCTAGTTAGCTACTGTTTCGAAGTCGTTGGTAAAACAATAGCTAACTAGGTAGCTAGCGCTACATATCGTTGCTATATTAGCTTGCTAACCAGTATCAATGTGTGCTCTTTACCTGTGTTCCAACTACTGCAATCTGCGGCAACTGTATTATATCTGCTCCCACTGTGTTGAAGACGTCTTGAAGTTTGTTTATAACAGGGATCAGGGCTTCCATGGTTCAGCAATACAGGCACCTGTCAAAATGAATGAGGTTGCAAGCTACCCTGCCACACACAGGCACAATGTCATACAGACAGCGGCCCTCAAGACAGCCACCATTTAACCAACCCGGCCTAGAGAATAACTGGGCACTATTAGTCAACGCAGCATTGTGGGAAACGAAGTTCATGAAATAGCAACCACTGACTACACAACTTTCCTACATGATTTAAATGGACTACATTTTCCAGAAAATATCGCCTGACGTATGGATGACGTATACATCAAGAGGGCGTAGCTCGTTGTCGACAGTATCTACGGACTGCTGGAGCAAAATATTTGGCTAGCTGGGAGTTACTTATTTCTACAGTCTGAACCGATGCTAACTAACCATTGCCATTTTACAACGTGTTGAATAGCTTTTTTAACATTCCGTCCTCACTTTTATATTGATCTATTGAAATTATATTGCTTGTAATAAATTACCCTTGTATAACTATGTTGGTGTATTTGCTGTGGTAGGAGAGAGCAGGGCATATGGTCACAATTTTCACTCTTTCTTAAATTTCTCTGGCACAATACATCACAGTGGAATAAATGAAATGAAATACAAATGAAAGAATGAAGTCTCAGGCACATATATTGTGTTAATTGTATCTTCATATCTTATTTCAGTATAGAGTTATAGACAGATATATAGCGGGTGTGTACTTGTGACAACCTGTCCCATCAGTGGGGCAAGTTATAGGGGGCAAGTTATCACATTGGACTTTTCAACAAATGACACGACTAAGCCATTGTGAATATACATT
Source organism: Conger conger (assembly GCF_963514075.1). NCBI lineage: Eukaryota > Metazoa > Chordata > Actinopteri > Anguilliformes > Congridae > Conger > Conger conger. Next base: position 8,358,774 of record NC_083767.1, read on the forward strand.
TTTTAAAAATTAAAATTCAAAGCCAAATATAACAGCTAGGCCGGATCTAGGAGGGGTGGGATGGCATTGTGTCACAAATATTTGCTTTGCCCCAAAAATACAATTGCTGATTGTGTTGCTTGTTAATGTCAGTGGCAGATTTCTGCAACCATCAAGAATCTCTCTGACGAAAAACGGCAGGGCATCACCCTTAACCGCGCATCCCCAGTCAAAAATCTTTGTGACAAACAAAGCAGAACTCGCATTGAGACACACTGTGTGTGTTTAATTTCCTCCTTAATGCAGGTATAAGAGAGCTCTCAGCACCTAGTCTTTCGTTCACCTTTGGAAACTATAATTGCTGTGTATCAACATGAGGACCAAAGTTGTGCCAATGAAAGTCAAAGGAGCCATTATGAGACTTAGAAACAAGAATGAAATGGTTAGAGACATCAGCCAAACCTTAGGCATACCAAAACCAATTAAGAAGAAACAGAGCACTGGTGAGCTTACTAATCGCAGGGACTGGCAGGCCAAGGAGGACCTCCACAGCTGATGACAGGAGAATTCTCTAATAAAGTAAAATCCACAAATACCTGTCCGACAGATCAGAAACACTGCTCAGGAGTCCGGGGTGGATTTGTCAATGACCACTGTCCACAGAAGACTTCAAGAATAGAAATGCAGAGGCTACACTGCAAGATGCAAACCAGGATGGCCAGATTACAGTTTGCCAAGAGGTACTTAAAAATGCAACCACAGTTCTGGAAAAGGGTCTTGTGGGCATACTACCTCATCCGTGAAACACGGTGGTGAGGGTGTTATGGCCTGGCCATGTATGGCTGCCAAACTTATTTTATGGCTCACTTATTTTCATTGATAATATAACTGCTGATGGTAGCAGCAAAATGCATTCTGAAATGTACAGAAAAATGCTATCTGCTAAAGTTCAAAGAAATGTCTCAAAACTCATTGGCTGGCGGTTCATTCTACAGCAAGACAATGATCCAAACATACTGCAAAAGCAACAAGTTTTTCAAAACAAGCAGTATTTCAAAGCTAAAAATTCTTCAGTTAAGTCAATTGCAACAAAATATTAAACATGGCTACAGGCATTTGCATAACAATGCTGTGTCCCAAACGTTATGGTGCCCTGAAATGTATAAACACTGCTGCAATTTCCACCAATTACAAATCTCAAATAATGGAATAGAGACAAATAAACAAATTATGTTTTGTCCAAAACATTATGGAGGGCACTGTATGCCACCCCTGCACAGTATTGTAACTAAAACAATTGTTTTCGTCCATTGTTTACATTTATGGGGTTTAGGAACAGTGACATAACAATGGCGGTGTAGGGGAATAAATAACCTAGTAAAACGTTACCAAATACAAATAAATTATAAGTTTCACAAAAACATTTTAGCGAGAACAATACAAGTGATCTGCCACTGTATTTTAGGCATAACGTTAGATGGCGCCATTTCTTTTAACATGCCCAAAATCAAATATAAAAACATTGTTTAGATCCCTTCATTGTGTGGCATTTGTGGACATTTTAATGTTTTACATTTTTGTTTTTATTTAATTTTCTATTAAAAACATGCCAGAAAAACCTATGACACTTGGACTTAATTCGGCATTTAAAGCAACCTGAAGGAAATACATTGTTAAAAAATGCTGTAAACACATTCAATCTATGGATCAGTGGTTTGAAACCTGTTGGGAGTAGTTGGCTTCTAATAGAGGTGCTTTCATAATTGCAAATATTCATATTATGAGTGTACTCATTGCATTACATTTTGTGGTATAATCTTGAGTCTTTTATTTATCAGAGTTCTTTTATTTTTTTCTTATATTGATTAGATTATTCAAAAACATTTAATTGCTCACTATAATGCTGACGTAACAATCATTGGTGGTAAGTGAAAGGGGTTCCCGAACACTGACTTGGAATTCTGAAATTCCGCATTTCAGGTCATTTATAAACAATACGTAATTTAAAAACAACGCATAATTTGCGGTTTCCTCCGCGCTAACTCGCGAGATATTACTTGGTATTATTGTCTTTGTTGGGGAGCGCAACAGAGACCCGTTCACGATTTTCTTAGAGGTAGGGCCAGGTTGTTTTTTGGCGTATGCATGGGCGTCGTCTGCTATTAACCTGATATGCTTATTGCTTATGATATATTTAGTCTCACTACGGCCTTTGAGTTCAACGTTTTTAGTTGCCCGTACAAATACACGTTTCCCACACATATCAACAGGTGGCTCCGTGGCGCAATGGATAGCGCATTGGACTTCTAGTCAAGCACTTGAGATGTGATTCAAAGGTTGTGGGTTCGAGTCCCACCGGAGTCGCTTTTTATTCGACCAACTTTCCCGAGTATTTGTTAGCGTAATAAATTATTCCAATATCTGATTGGTTACGGTGTGTCATATGTGATAATTTTAACCCTTTATAGAGCATGGAATTTTAAACGATGAACAACTGCAAGAACAGTTGGCTAAATATAGTTTGCAGATTTATCCATCTAAATAATATAGGCTTTGAAAAAATACGTATGCTTAATTGGCGCCAAGCCTTAACAATGAATGTGGTCCATTAGTCTTGATGACAGTAGATGAAAGAATCATGCGAATGTAAACAGTGCCATTAATTTCCCATCATTTTCATATTTCCATATTTTTGTCTAAAGCCTATATGACACAAACAACGTTTATTGAGCAAAAAAAAACCGACAACAAAACAAAGACAAAGATATATCATAGCTACGTAAAATAGATCAATGTTATATCCTATATATATTTGTAAGAAACATATTCGAACCAACGGGAACTCTTGAGCCAGACCAAGATTTGAACACGGTACGTGTAACGAGTCTCCTCAAAGATGAACGGACACAGTTGCAAACGTCTTGTTCACTTCCGTGTGGCTTTTTTTTTTTTTCCTAAAATTAAAAGCAAGCTATCATGAGGCTGACACATATATAAACGCGTCAGCCTTTTTTGTCTTCTTTTTTTTTTTTTATCAGTCGTTAGCTGTAGTTAACATGATACAACTGAAACACATCGTTGTCGACACCAATGGTTTTCAGTCATGTAGCGGCAGTAGCTAGCTAGGTACTAGCTAACTACACAAGTCATCAGTCATCAGGCAATATTACTGGAGCTAAAATTTGAGGAGCCGTATGTGTCTTGTTTCCTGAACACGCCGAAGAGATAAGCTAAACGGCAAGGTAAAATATTAAGTGTCTAACATTAAATAACGAAACTAAATGAACCATGTCGATTTGTTCCATGGTAGCCACGTAGATGTCTGCAACTAGCTAAGTTAAGTTAACCGCAAAGCAGGGAAAATTTGCCACTCATCGTTCATCCCATTACTTTTATCCCATAACCATTCGTTACTTGACTAACCGGCTAGATTTCATGTACAGGGCATTCATACTTCGCTAGCTTTGCTCTTGTGCCTTTGATCTAGTGTCTATCTAGCTAGCTTTGTAAATGCCTATTCCGTTACGCGACGTTAAAATATTAGCTACCAACAGAACAATATCACGTGCAGACAATTGGATGCCTATGCTATGGTAGGCTAACGTTAGCTAACTTGGCAACAGCACCAAGCTCTTGTGTTTTGTCGAATTTCTAACTAGCTAGCTAGCTAAGTTACTGGAGATAATTTAGCTAGCTCGATATCTGCTGGTTAGACGTGTTACTCTGACGATTCTATTTTAGCGTTAGCTAACTAGTTTTGGATCCTGTGTCACAATACCGGTAACGTTCACAATGGATTTGACCAATGTTGGCCATATGACGTGTAGCCCTGACTAGATTTACTTTGGTAGCCAGTTAGGCTAGCCTATCTAGCTTTTAATAGATAATGTTCGCTAGTTGGTGAATGATTATTTGGTAGGCTAGCTTGTGGCTACTTGTTGGTGTTGAACTGTTCGGCTAGCTGTCAAAACTAACCTAACTTAGTTGGCTAGCTAATTGTCATGCGCATTGTGTGATTTCGTGATGTTTTATTAGCTAGCTAGCCAAGTTATCTGAAGGTAGAACAACGTTAAGGTATAATAAATGTAAAAGTTTATTTTAAAAAGAAAAATGTAATGACATTTAAATCTCTCAATGAACTGGAAGCATTCTCATACTGTATGTACATGCATATTGTGTCTGTGCTATGGTTATAATTGTTGATCTAGTTTTCTTGAATGTAGGCCCAAAGCAATTTAGAAATAAAAAACTTCTTACAAAAGTAATTGGCTATGTTTGCATTATAAATAAACTTTTGACTGTTTGACTGATTGTAACCACGGTGTTAAATCCTCCAGAAGTGTCAGCTTTCATTATTTGTGTTGAGCTTTCAAGGAATAATCACTCTGTGACACTATGATTGTAGAGAGAGAGATCTGTGGATGTTAAGAGAAAATGGTCAAGGTATATATAACTATTTTATTTTAATTTATAACGTAAAATGTATACAATGTCCTACAGGGACTTTACTTTTGTCACACTCTAACGCTCTCACAGACCTCTTTGGCGCTGGTCCCTGGGGCTGTCGTGATGTCGGAGCCCAAGGCTTCCAGTCCGTCATCGGGAGGCACATACAAAGGGTGGCTTTTCAAGTGGACGAATTACATCAAGGGCTACCAGCGACGGTGGTTTGTCTTGAGCAATGGCTTGCTGTCGTACTACAGGTAAGTCTGCTAATGATACTGAATACATGCCGCCACACTAGACAATGGGTGAAAAATGGCAGGGCAATAAAATCCTGGAAGTAGGTGGACATTTACAAAAAGGAAAATAAAAAGACTTTATCCTTTTTATCATTTGTTATTGTGTAACATAAGAATAGTGATAATTATTATTACATGGCTGACGATATGTAATTTAGGAGAATATTGTGTGAAATTGCATGTCAGCAATTACATTTCCCCATATGCTTGCTGTTCTTATGCTTTGTGTACTGTACTGTAGTTGGCTTCCTCTTCCTTTGTTCCTGATCTTGTTTCTTTGAGTAAGATGCTTATCTTCAGTGCCAAGCAATTTCTTTTGTGGAAGGTTTTCCCATGCACACATTAGTGAATAATTTATTTCCACAATTGGAAGATCAAACCATATGATACAACAAACTCTTTATGCCTTTATGTTTGATTTATTATGCTTGAGGGCTTGCACATTAGCTGGCCTGCCATAAAATTATTGCCCAATGTCCTGTGCAGCAGTTTTCTTCCTGACACCAACTTTATAAAAGTAATTTTTTTATAAAAACAAATTTCTATTCCTTGATGGTTCACAAAGCAAATGGGCCATGGGGTGAGAAAAAGTATAACATGGTTACGTTGACTCGCTGTGTTCTGAACTAAACACGAGGAAGCAGCCACTTCCACCAGAATTGAATGTCCATTTCGTTAGAATCTACTGTAGAGTCCATGTTCAAAAAAACCTATTGCTGACAACCTGTCAAGCCAAGAACTAATGACCTGGACCAAAACAGCCAATGTCGTTTCTTCTCTGCAAGCTGGCTGGTAGTATTTAGCCAGTTTGAAATGTGAGCTGTTTTCAGGTCTGACATCAACTCAGACTGCAATGGTGATCAGACCTGTTTAGCCATTCAGTACTGATGATTAATTATTAATGCTTGGCTTTACTTTCACTCTCCATTTGCTTGGGAGGGAGTGAATGGTGAAAGTAGTTGTTCTGCCTTGTTGGGGTGGAACAGTGTCAACAGTGGAGATCAGTATCGTGAAATACAGTACAGCATGTTCTTAAATGGGGTAGTTCATTAGCTGTCCTGGCGATAGCCAGACTGTTTTGGCTGTGCTGACCACAAAGGGATGCCAAAATCACTGCGCTGATTAGAGCCAGTCAGAGTAGAGTGTTCACATTGTAAAACATTTCAAGTCCAATTCCCAGCCTAATTTAAAATCTGCTATTATTCTGGCAGGGTGCTGTTGTTTTCTCAAAGCAGCTGTACACATGACTTTTGCACAAGTGATTTAATTTTTCTTTTTGAGGGTTTACCTGGTGTGAAATGCAAACATGCAATGGTTCTGATGTGACTGCAAACATAAGGTGCAGTTGAACTTGTGAAACAAGTCGCCCTGTATAGTAACATGTGGAAAGACCAAAGTGTAAGATGATGTGTAAGACAACGTTTTGCTCACCGAAGCGCTGTTAAACCAGACCGTCTTTCCTCGCAGGACGCAGGCAGAGATGGGACACACTTGCCGCGGCACCATTAACCTGGCGACGGCGAACATTGTGGTGGAGGACTCGTGCAACTTTGTCATCTCGAATGGCGGCACGCAGACCTACCACCTGAAGGCCAGCTCGGAGGTGGAGAGACAGAGCTGGATCACAGCCCTGGAGCTGGCCAAGGCCAAGGCCATGCGCATGCAGGCTGAGTCTGGTAAGAGTGCCGGAGGGTCATTGGGTCGCAGCCCTCATGTGCAGGCTGAGTCGGGAAAGAGCGCTGGAGGGTCATTGGGTCATAGCCCTCGCATTCAGATTTTACAGTGACAGTAACTGGACTCGCCCTCTCTGCGTGTGTCTGTCTGTGCAGATGATTCGGCAGACGACTACTCAACGTCCTCGCCCCCCGGGTCAGGACAGGGCAGGGGGGCGCGGTGTTCGGAGGTTCAGTCCACACTGCGAACCCTGGGCAACAAGGTGGAGGACCTGAGTACCTGCAACGACCTCATCGCCAAGCACGGGTCCGCCCTGCAGAGGTGCGGCCTCCCTCTGTTATTCGGGAAGTTTCAATATTACATATTTGTCTGGCTATGAGGATAGCTTGTGTAATTATTATAGGGTTGCCAGGTGAAAACCGGACAGCTGATGGTTGGGTTGCTATCAGGATAGGTCATAGACCAGGGAGTGGTTGAAAAGCAAATTAATTATAAACCAAGTTCATTTACTCATACCAGACATTGTATTGTCTGGTTGGCACCACAAACCTTTAGAAATCATTTGGAAAGCGGGCGCTCTGATCGCCGCCCTAACACGTGATCTGACTTTTGCTCAGGTCTCTGTCAGAACTGGAGGGCTTGCGGCTCGGGGCAGACACAGGGGACAAGGTTCGGCAGGTGACGGAGAGAGCCACGCTGTTCCGCATCACGTCCAACGCCATGATCAATGTAAGTGATGGGGCCACTCTGCCACCAGTCTCTAATTTCACCAATGAAACAGACAAAATGTGGGAAGTATTGCTTGAAATGTTTGCACCATATGTGAATATTTCCCAAGAGAGTGGGCTGTATCAAATGGTAAATGGCATTTATATAGCGCGTTTATCCAAAGCGCTGTACAATTGATGCTTCTCCATTCACCCATTCATACACACACTCGCCCACCGACAACGATTGGCTGCCATGCAAGGCGCCGACCAGCTCGTCAGGAGCATTTGGGGGTTAGGTGTCTTGCTCTCCCTCTCTCCCTGGACACAATTCTGCTTCACCCTGTTGGTGACTAGCACGTTTCAGAATCCATGCTGTCCATCTCGTGTTAGAACGGTGGATAAGCCGTCCAGTGGATGTTTTAACAGTTTAAGAGATCCACTGTTGCCCACTGTTGTGCTGGGATGGGCGTGTTGCTGACCTCTGACCTCTGACCCCTGACCCTGACCCTGACCCTGGCTCCAGGCATCCCGGGACTTCCTGGGGCTGGCGCAGGCCCACAGTAAGCGCTGGCAGAGGGCCCTGCAGGCAGAGAGGGAGCAGAGGGTTCGGCTGGAGGAGACCCTGGAGCAGCTGGCCAAGCAGCACAACACCCTGGAGAGGGCCTTCAGAGGGGCCACCGTGCTGCCGGCCTCCCAGGGGAACTCGGCCACCAACAGCCAGGGTGAGAGAGACCCTGCCACTCAGCCAGGCCCGCACACACTGAGCCCCGTATGCCTTAGGTGTCAAACTCCAGTCCTGGAGGGCCGCAGTGACTGCTGGTTTTTGGGACGTTCTCGGCACCTGTGGTTCATTCAAGTCGTTGATTAGCTAAAGAATCCACATACCTTGTTCTCAAGGCCTTCATTAAGAGCTGATTGGAAGGAAACCCCAAAACCCCCCTGGGAATTTTGACACCCCTGCCATATGCAGAGAAATGGTCCCGACACAGCCAGAGCTAAAACCCATTAGGCCAGGCCAAAAAAAACCCCTCTTCCTGCAGGTCTACTGTCCTGGTGATTTTCACCTGATTCAACTAATTAACAGCTCAATTATATCTCTAGCTCAGTCGTCCTCGCTCCTGGTGCTGGAGAGCCGCAGGTTGTGCTGGTTTTGTTTTTTGCCTTAATATCAGCGTCCAATTCAGACCCCAGAAACCAGGTGAGGTGAGTTAGCCGTGTGATGAACTGCTTTCATTGATCAATTAAGTGCTGAGTAACATCAAAAGCCAGCACACACTGCGGCTCTCCAGGACCAGGAGTGAGGACCAATGCTCTTGCTGTTAAATGAGGTGTGGTTTGTTTGGTCCCTAACCAACCAGGGAAAAAACCAAGCTAGAGATGGTGCTCTCAGGTCCTTCCAGTGGAAAAACTTTTAAGTTGTTTTTATTTTTTTAATGCCTATATTTGCGGTCTTTAAGACACATAACATGTGTCTCTTGTGTTTTTTTTTGTTTGTATTTCAGGAAGAGTTTAAGTTAAGTAGCTCATTTCCTGGAGTCATTTGTCAGTGTCAAATTTAACCGTAAAACATTATTCCTCCCTAATCCCAGGCAACTCCCCTGTCAAAGGCGACATGAGCGATGAAGATGAGGAGAATGAGTTTTTCGATGCCGTGGAAGACGCGCCACAGTTCATCACCGTACCGGCTGACCCCAAGTACCATAGGTCAGTGACTCCTGCACTTCCTGTTCCCAGAGACCCCTCTGTTCAGATTTAAATTAGATTTTAACCTCTCACTTCAATGTCGCTTACAGCGGGTCATAGCCAGGGCTTGGTTGACTAATGCTCTTTCTTTTTGTGAGATGGAACTGAATTACTTGTTGTAACATTGTCAGAGAGCATGTATTTCTTGATGATTTTAGCCTCTGCCCTAATGTTTTTGCTCTCTCTGTGTGGCTCTTAGGAGATCAGGCAGTAATGTAAGTGGTTTCAGCAATGAAATTGGAATGGATGACCAGTCGGTGAGTCTCTCTGCTTTCTGTGGTTTTTCATCTGTTTTTTTTTTTCTTGGAAAATGTGCTGGTCTCTCTCATTCTGTGAAAGCAAACCTGTGTGTGTATGGGCAACAATGTGTGTGAGAAGAGACTGGCTTGCAGGTCCTCAAGACCATCTGGTTCAACTGGTCATCTCCGTACCCTTACCCGTGCCTGTGATTGGTTGTTCTTAGCTTGACGAGCAGTCGCTGGTGTTCAATCCGGAGTCTTCACAGCCTCAGGAGGCGGAGCCGGAAAAAAAGAGGAGGACTCGCATCCCCGAAAAACCAAACTACTCCCTCAACCTGTGGAGCATCATGAAGAACTGCATCGGCAAGGAGCTGTCCAAAATCCCCATGCCTGTGAGTTTATCTTTCCCTCCTCCCTCCCTCGCTCTTCCTGTTATCTCAGTATCCTCCTCTCCCTTCATCAGTGGAACAATAAATAACTTTTACACCCCCACCGTGCTCGTGCATCTGGTTTTCTGCAGTCAGCAGTTCTCTGGAGCTTAAAAGGGAACTGAAGAAACCCACATACTGCTTCCTGTCGAGTGTGCCCCTGTTGAACATGATTTTATTGTCAGTAACACGATGACTGAAAAATAGTACAAGCAAGGGGACTGGCCTGGAATGTGCTGTATCCTGATCAGGTTCAGATCAAATCACTATTTTATTTGTATATCACCTTTTATAGAGACACTGTCGTGGCATAATTCAGTTTAGAATAATTCAAAACAGTTCAGACTGAAATCTTGGTGAAGCGTTATTACATGATCATGGAGAGAAGTACAAGCATTTGTAGTTCTCTGAAACGGTTTAGGTTTTGCCCATCTTTTATACCTGGACAGACAAAAAAAGACACACTGGACTGCTGTCATATATTATTCTTCTGAGAAATGGGGTCCATGAGAACAATAAACCATGATTGGTTAACCAAACCGTTATTGTTTAACCAAGGAGATGAAAGCCCCCAGTTCACATTATTTCCCAATTTCCTCTACAGTTAGCCAAACCATTATTATTTAACCAAGGAGATAGGAGCCCCCCATTCACACCATCACAGAGATGATTTACAGTGGAATTGAAAAAAGCCCAAGAAGAGTGGAAAACCAAAAGGTAGTTATAGTCCGAGGTAGATAAATTAAGTATTATCCCATCCCTTTGGCTTCCTGTAAATAATTTGTTTATTACTTACGGACTTGTCCTAGTTGCCATGTGTACTGGACTGGTCAGATAACTAGTCTGAATATTGCCTTTGGAGACAGATTTGGTATTATTTTCTGACACTCTCCTGTTCTGCAGTTTGTTCGAATGACCTTGGCACGCACCTCTTCTACGTTGCTTTGGATGAAAAGCGTCTGCCGGATGCAAATGCAAATGTGACGCAACGCGTTCCCGCCTCGCTCTTCCACGTGCTGCGCTAACGCTAACGCTAACCGGCCCGCGTCCCCGGCAGGTGAACTTCAACGAGCCCATCTCCATGCTGCAGCGGCTGTCGGAGGACCTGGAGTACTGCGAGCTGCTGGACCGGGGCGCCCGCTGCCAGAGCTCGCTGGAGCAGCTGTGCTACGTGGCGGCCTTCAGCGTGTCGTCCTACTCCACCACCGTGCACCGCACCGGCAAGCCCTTCAACCCCCTGCTGGGGGAGACCTTTGAGCTGGACCGGGTGCGGGAGAGCGGGTACCGCTCCCTGTGCGAGCAGGTGGGCGAGAGCGCCGGTCTGATTACAGCCCAGTGGCTAAGGTGCTTGCCTGGGACCTGGAAGGTTGCTGGTCCAAGCCCCAGTGTGGCCTCCATAAGATCTGTGCAGCTGTTGGGCCCTTGAGCAAGGCCCTCGAGTCTGGGAAGTACTGTGGTGTCATGTAATCCAGTGTGGAATGGACCACTTTAGGTGGTATGATGCAAAAAGAATAAATTAGCTGGACGTAGAACCATCTAGAGGCATAATTAATATTTTTTTTAATTTATTTTTTACTTTTGACTTTTACAATTTCATTTATCCCTTTAAGAGGAGTGAGATCACAAATATGAGATTGGAATACTCTTAAATACGCATTCTGAAGGCCGATGTAACCATCAATACTGGCAATTGAAAGCAATGGAGTTCTAGAACACTCATTAAGAATTTTGGGGGGGAAAAACAATTTTAAAAATCTATTCATCAAAGGGCAGTGGCATGCAAATGTGTGTGTTGACGGTTGTCAGTTTGCTAATGGAATAGAGTTGCGTGAAATGCAGGGCGTGTGAGGAACCCTGGAGCACCTTTGCGGGCTGAGTAAAGGGACAGGGCTGGGTCTGAGGAAGGTCTCTGTGGGGTCAATGACCTCAGGATTGTGCTCTCCTCAGGTCAGCCACCACCCTCCAGCTGCAGCGCACCATGTGATCTCAGAGCGGGGCTGGACCCTGAGGCAGGAGATCACCCTGGCCAGCAAGTTTAGGGGGAAATACCTGTCAATCATGCCTCTGGGTGAGTGTGGGGGATTATCAGGCCATCGTTCCTTGAGGGAGGAGCTGGAGGAGTGAGTTCCATCCGACCCAAGCAGTTGGATTGTGGGATGCATTTCTTTGTCATTGGGCCACTGTGTTTGTGTCTCACATGTCACTGGACCTGTAAGTTGCTGAACACGTTTGTGTGCAGTGCTGGTAAATGTATCCATTTAGCCCTGCATTTTTATCTCTGCTCTTATTCCTCCCCCTGTTTTCTCCCCCCAGGTACAATTCACTGCATATTTGGGAAAAGTGACAATCACTATACCTGGAAAAAGGTCACAACCACGGTTCATAACATCATTGTGGGGAAGCTCTGGATTGACCAGGTGACAGATTTCTGACTATATTTATTTATTATAAATCCGCCTATCAGTGTCTGCAGGTCTCCTTTCCATTAGCAGCCAATTTAGGCTTTGGAAATAAGGTGTGTGGACTCATTAGCTAATGAGTGCCTTACATTTAATGTCTACCAGCTGAACGTAGCGGAAGCTAGCTGACACCGTGGCTCACAACACACCACAGAATATTATGATGACATTACATTACATTATAGTAATTTAAGTATTTACGTACAGAGCCATGTACGATACAGTGCAAATCATAACCAGGGACATGTGCCCATGTGCTATAGCAATCGCATGGATAATAACCCGTTTAGAAGTAGCAATACCACAGTTTTGGCAACTAGAGCACCACGAATATAGTAAAATCTTTCATTATCTTTCATTATTATGAGATTATTTAGTTGGCTCTTGGCAGCATGTAATTCTTTCTCCTCTGTACTCCCCTGTCAGTCAGGAGAGATCGACATCGTGAATCACCAGACAGGAGACCGCTGCCACCTCAAGTTCGCCCCGTACAGCTACTTCTCCCGAGACGTGGCCAGGAAGGTAAGCGTGTCACCGTGAGGCTTTGTCCTGTCCACAGGTGCTTCATTAGCATCACCCGGACTAAAAAGCAACTCATTAACACTGGTTAAGTAGTGAATAGACTACACTTAGCAAATGTGAGTGGGGAACTGTGCCCCAATGTTATCATTGCATGCAGTTTTATATCCCTGAAAATACATGCCCATCTTTGCATTAATCCATGGAGAGGTCCATCGCCACATTACATTATTATTATTATTTTGGTAAGATAAAGTCTCAGATTGAGCGTCATAGTGCAGTCCACACCAGTGCTTTTGTACATTCTACCTTACTCTGCAGAAAGCTCAGACCAGGGTACACACCGACACAAGAATAAGTCACAGTCTTTATCTGGTGGAGAGGAGCCAGTAGGTCTGGGTGTAAGCACAACAACAAGAGGACAAACTCATGTCATTCAGATACTCTTGGGCCTAAAGAAAGAACGTCAAAACAACTCGGCCTTGCAACAGTCATGCGATTACGCAGAAAGAACACCCTGAATCCTCCAATGAACGGTCAGAGCTGAAAACCCAGTGTGTTTAAAAGCTCAGATCCAGTGTATTAACCTACACCCAATAATAACATAGTGTGTTTTATTAACTCCAACCGTTATATGTCAAAATAAACAGCTTATAAACTAGGGATGGAGCAGCAAATCCATAGCAGAGGATGAAGGAAAAGGGCATTTCTCTCCAGGTGACGGGGGTGGTGACGGATAAGGAGGGGACAGCTCACTACGTCCTGTCGGGGACGTGGGATGAGAAGATGGAGTTCTCCCGGGTGATGCAGAGCAGCAGGGGGGGTCCGGGCGGGGGTCTGGAGAACGGCGTGGAAGCCAAGCAGAAGACCGTGTACCAGACACTCCGAGCTCGGGAGCTGTGGAGGAAGACCCCGCTCCCGTGAGTCCGGCCCCATGTACCCTCGCCGTTTCGCGCGCCGCGCCCCAGACTTTCCCCAAACTGGGTGCCTGGTCCATGGAAATGCATATGAAGTGATTAGAGTTAAGGATAGCAAAAAATTGCTCTCATCACTTCATGTTTGGTTGTAGAATGTGTGACTGTCAACAAAGTTATGCTGACAGATAACATCCCATAATAAGAGTGTGGGAGTTGCGAGATGGCCGGTTGTGGAGCAGGTCGCCAGGTCAGGTGGAATACTGAGCGACAGCTAGGAGAAATGAGACCTCGGTCTAAACGCACAGAATCTGATATGCCACATTAAAAATAAAGCGTGAACACTATGTATATCGGATAACGGAGTACTCGGCTGTATTGGATACGAGTTGAAATGGGGCGTGTGCATCGGCCTATACGTGCGAGTACATTGACTCACGTCTCCCCCTCTGAGACGGCCTAGCAGGCCAGTTGAACCTCCGAAAGGCTTGGCTTGGCGTAAGATCTAACCCTCGCTGACGGTGTGGTCCTGGTGACGATGTGACCGAGCGTCTCCTCTCCCCTGCACAGGGACGGTGCGGAGGCCATGTACTACTTCTCGGCGCTGGCCCTGACGCTGAACGAGCCTGAGGACGGCGTGGCGCCCACGGACAGCCGCCGGAGGCCCGACCAGAGGCTGATGGAGGCCGGGCGCTGGGAGCAGGCCAACGCCGAGAAGCAGAGGATGGAGGAGAAGCAGCGCACCGTGCGGAGGGAGAGAGAGAGGGAGCGGGAGGCCGCCCAAACCGCCAACCCCCCCGAGGAGGGTAAGGGAGGGAGGGTAAGGGTGGGTGGGTGTGGGAGGGAGGGAGGGAGGGAGGGCGCCTAAACTGCCAACCCCGCCAACCCCCCGGAGGGTAAGGGAGGGTGGGTGGGTGTGGGAGGGAGGGAGGGAGGGCGCCTAAACTGCCAACCCCGCCAACCCCCCGGAGGGTAAGGGAGGGTGGGTAAGGGTGGGTGGGTGTGGGAGGGAGGGAGGGAGGGAGGGCGCCTAAACTGCCAACCCCGCCAACCCCCCGGAGGGTAAGGGAGGGTGGGTAAGGGTGGGTGGGTGGGTGTGGGAGGGAGGGAGGGAGGGAGGGAGGGCGCCTAAACTGCCAACCCCGCCAACCCCCCGGAGGGTAAGGGAGGGTGGGTAAGGGTGGGTGGGTGGGTGTGGGAGGGAGGGAGGGAGGGAGGGAGGGCGCCTAAACTGCCAACTCCGCCAACCCCCCGGAGGGTAAGGGAGGGTGGGAATTGTCCTGTGGGATCGTGGGAAATGTGGCTCCTACATGGGCATTCATCACAACAGGAATTACATTTCAGTTACTTTCGTTAGGGTGGGTGTGGGGTTTGAGGCGGGGTGACAGGGGTGTGGAACTGCCATTCCAGCACTTTGTCGATCCGTACTGAATCACCACCCTTGGGTTGAGAAGGAAAAAACCAACCCTTGTCTTGTAATAGAGGCACTCCAGTGGATTGTGGCCTCCACTCAGTCCTCCCCCCGTAGCGAGTTCTCTCCTCAAAGCTTCGAGACCCAGGGGCTTACAAACTGCTGCTAACGCAAAACGCAACCCAAAAACCCTTAATGCCAACTTATTATTGATTCAGTGTCCTAGGAACACATTATACAGCTGGAACATTTTGTAGGTCCCATACTGATGGATTTCTGCTGCTCATGTTATTGGTCTGTCGGTGTGCTTATGGTTTCCGTGGTTATCATCCTTATCTCTCTCTCCTAAAAGCTTTCACTGAGGGCTCCATTACTGACTCCACTCTGAAAAGCAAGTACTCTGCCCTGTCCTTTTATTCTCTACCCTTTCCCTCCCTGTTATACTTTTATCCTCGTTCATGCAACATCGCAGACACACACGTGCAGTACACATTCACACGGGCATGTACATGTACACAGACACACGCAGACACGCATGTGCAGTACACATTCACACAGGCTTGTACATGTACACAGACACAGGCAGACACGCATGTGCAGCACACACACACAGGCTTATATACACACACACACATGCAGCACACAGTCTTCTACACAGACACACTTGCAAACACACAGGCTCACCCTACATGTGAGCTCATATCCTGTTATTTTTTTCCCTGTATTTTCCTGGTACTGTTTATTTATGTTTGGCCAGCTGACACAGTGGGGTGTGTAACTGATACACTGCTCAAAAGCAAGCATTTCTCTCTCATGTTTATTCCCATTTATTCCACCTCTTTCCCAACCCTGCTCTCCATTCATTCTCTCCCACTCCCACTTATCCTCTTGCTTTATCAGATATCCTAGTCATGGAAGTCACTGAGTCTGATTGGTTGATATCCCATTAAGAGTGTATGGAGAGTGTGTATGTGAGTTTGGTGTGTGGATTGTGTATGTGAGTTTGGTGTGTGGAGGGTGTATGTGAGTTTGGTGTGTGGAGGATGTATGTGAGTTTGGTTTGTGGAGGATGTATGTGAGTTTGGTGTGTGGAGGATTTATGTGAGTGGGTGTGTGGAGATTGTGTGTGGAGGGTGTGTGTGGAGGTGTGTGGCTGGTTTATGTGGAGGTGTGTGGAGGGTGTATGTGAGTGGGTGTGTGGAGAGTGGTGAAGCAGTGCTGTATAGTGTAAACCAGAACAAAGAACAAAAGAACAAAACAAGGGGCCAACGCCTGAACCGAAAGCAAACTGTGTGTGGACAGGGGCCACTGGTCCTACCAGTTAGCCAGCTCCTGAACAAACAGCTCTGGCAGGCAGAGCAGGGTCTGTTATTGGGAACGAACGCTGGACTTTTCATCTGAAGTGTCTCCCACTGCGGCTCTCCAAAGCATCCGGTCCCATTGTTGTTTTACTACTCAGTATTGGTACCTTTTGCCACCATCTGCAAGAGTTTAAAGCATTGTATTTTAAAATGTATGTTTTCTATGTCGCTTTAATGAAAAGTGCAGGCTGATCAAGCCACTGTCCCTAATGGTCCAAATATCTGAACACGCACAGGGTAGTGTATAGGTATGTGTATAATATAATCAGGTATCAGTCACGTAGTTTCATTCCATGAACACGCATGCAGTTGGAAAAAGAAAATGGCACAGTCAATATTATATCAGTTAATGACATCAGTTAATATTATACCCGACTCATCACATGGTATTGCCCACTCTAGTCTCAGCAGATGTTTTAGTCCTGTAATTAGTTCCCTCGAGTAGAAAATATTAACTTGTAAAGTTACTGTTTACTTGACAAGTGAAATTTTCTTCCCCCACTGACAAATGAGTAAAACTATGGCCTCATTAGCAATATTTTTGTATTTTTTGCAGAAATAAGATTAAGTCTAAATAAAAACTAAAATACTTGTGGAGACTGACTTTTTTATTTGATTGTTTATTTGTGTGTTCAACGGAAGTGAGTATATATATTAACGTTTATTTTTCCGTCAGGCACCCACCAGGACAGCCACAAGGCGCTGTGGTTTGAGCGGACCGAGGACCTGGTCACCGGCGAAAGTGTGCACATCTACAACGGCGGTTACTGGGAAGCCAAGGACCAAGGCACCTGGGAGGCCTGCCCTGATATATTTTGATGTCATGGCCTCTGGGCGAGATCTGCTCAGGACCGTCAGCCTTCTCCCCGCCCGCAGCTGTGTTTCTCTCTAACTTACTCTCTACTCGAACCGAACCGGTCCTGTGGGACGAATGCTTCCTGGTTTTAAAGGGGGACGGTAGACGGATCTGCCTTGGAGAAGCGGAGTGAATGCGTGTATTTATGTCTAACCAGATCCTAAGACGCGGCGGTGTCTAGTTACGGACAGCGTAGCTTGAAAAGGCTGCTCCTGCAGTCCCCGTATGAGGTATCTGTCGCAGTAGTGTGTAGAATATGTTGCCATTCCAGCCGGCGGCAGGGCTGTGCATGTACATGACCGAGACGGAGCAGTTCTGTGATCAGGCCATCGTGGCGATAGGTTGAACGATCCACTGCAGAACTTTGAATTTCTGCAACTAAGTGGACATTGGTTGGGCTATTAATGGGCTGTATTGATGTGAATTTTGATATTTGCATAACTGCAATGGAAGCCGGGAGTGTACTATGTCGAATCCTGTCCAATGGGCTCAGAGACTGATAAATGTGTATCCCTCCAGTAGCCGTGTGACCTTACGAAAGGTCATAGCAGTTGCGGAAAATGGTTATTTACAGTTTTAGTCTCTCCGTTTGCTTACACGTCATCTGCGTTTTCTCTGTAGTCATCGCAAATGTTAGCTGTTATAAGTTAATTAAAATGTTTATGTCCTGTATTGTTTTCCGGAGTTTGGAGAGGGAGATCATCTTGGGTTAACGAAGGGGTCTCCTCTCTGTGTCTCTGTGTTGGTCACCATAATCTGACCTGCACAGTCTCCTTCTATGTGTGCCTAATGTTGCTGTTGCACCTTTCTCAAAGACGGCCGGTTTGTAACTGATAAAATGTAGACCAAAGAAAGAAAGGTGCATTATTGAATATTGGATCTTCATAACTGTTTGAATATCCTGGCTTTAGTGTGAATTTGGCTTTTGCAGGAGTGTTTAGAGAAACAGTGGCTACAGAGAGCTGTGGTTCATCCGGGGGGGAAAGGGCAACAGTGGTTCATGGGTTTGCATCCCCTGTTTTTCTAGAAGGGACAATATCTATAAAAGTGATTGATTCTGTTATTTGGATCTATAAATATTCATTGTGTCCAGAAATAATTTATTTGTTACAAAATCCAATGTTTTATTTTCAAGTGTACTTAAATATCAATAATAAAGAAACCAAGGCTGCACCTCTCATGAGTATTGAAAATAGTCTGGTTTATTTATCAGATAAAACAATGGTAATAATGGAGTTGAAATGTAATTGAAGTTATGAATATAATTTGTTTGATAATCAGAAGTGGTGGGACGTGTGATCACTATCCCACTTTAATACAAAATGAATGTTATTTTGTTCAAGGGTGGTGATGGTGATTTAAAACTAATATTTCAATTCTGATTTCTTTTTTTGTTCTGTTTGTGCCAAAATGTGTGCTGAGTTTCTTCACAAGGAGTTGGATTTGATGAACTGGATCATTCAGCTTTTACTGTTTGATCAAGAGGGCCACCGGTTTCTACCAAATTCATTTTGTGGAAGGTTCTGCTCTGTATAAATTCTCTGGAAGTGGATAACTTGTTCTCATTCAAATAAAGGAAACTAAAGGGAAAAAACCTTGGTGGTATTTTGTGAAGTTCCATTTAGTTTTTAAGGCAGTTTGGAGGATAAACTGATTGTAATTATTATTGATAATTCTTTTTTTATTTTTTATTATATTTTTATCCAATTTTTTCCCTCAATTTGGTAGCCAATTGGACCCCGTCTGATTCAATTAGTGCTAGTATTAGATACACCGCCCACACCCCGTCCCACGGCGGCCGGCAGGAGAGCGACACGCCTTCTTCAAGCCGTCTCGTCTCACAAGTCGTGACCGTGATTCCGAGGCGCTCAAGGTGCTTGTTTTGTGCGGCGATCTACTAACCCTGCCAACTCTGGAGCAGCGAGCCAATTATTGCTTCTCCACGTGAGCCGGCCAAACTTGGAGAATCGAACCCTGGTCCCCGGTGTGCAACTGCAGCAAACTGCAACCAGAAGTCTGCTGCATCTTAGCCTGTTGCACCACCGCGGCTCTGTATTATTGATAATTCTAACGAACATGTAATGGTCAGGTGGTCATGTATGAGAGGGTGATATTGAGGAAGTCATCAGAGGGCTCCTTAATCCAGGAGTTTATCTTCCCAAAAAATGGATTCAGATAATCCTTGTGAAGTGGGAATATTTGAATCAAAGCTACAAATTGCTACATAGAAAAGGTTTGTTGCTTTTAAGTTCCATAGTCTACTTTGATTAGCATTTTTGTAGATTTATTACAACTTTTTATTTTATTTTATTTTAATTGTGACCTTTAATGGTGTGTGTTTTTCTTTTCTTACTGGTCTACATTCATGAACATTTTATTAAGAACATACCCTGTCTGAAGTGTGCACTGCTGACTACTGAAACAGGGTGTGAGGCGTGAGGTTTTATGAACAGGAAGCAAGGCCCTGACCTACGTGACCGTATGCCCATGAAACCTTTACGATGCTGACAAATTATCTTGGCCTCCTTTGGGTATATGGCCAACATTGACTGTTTTACTTTACTTGCAAGCAAGAAGGGCAAACATTGCAGATGTGTACAACGTGACATCGTTGTCCCAGACCTTGATGCAAAGATAAAGCTACATTTTCTTCTCTCATAATATCTCATAACCATCAATAACAGACATCATCTTCAAATATTCCGGATCTGTACAAAGTGACATCGTTATCCCAGACCTTGAGGCAAAGATAAAACTACATTTTCTTCTCTAATAATGTTTCATAACGTGAATAACCTTTACATTGCCTTTAGCATCTATTCTTTCTGGTTAAGTTTGCTTCAGTATCTCTCTACACCAGGGTTTGTATTGGTAAGATACGATGGTTTTATGAGCCCTGTGCCGTATGAAGTCAGGTCAGGTTTTGGCTCCGTTTCTGTCCCGCCAATGGGGCAGATTTGTATTGAACCCAATTTGAAAAGGTGACTAGAAACTACTGTCCTATACAATACTGAGGGTGTGAGAGGTGTGTGTGTGGGGGTGGGGGTTGGGGGTGGGGGTGGGGGTGGGGTTGGGGGGTAGCTCTGGTTTCGGCAGGCTGATGGGGGCTGGAAGTACACACTGGGAAGGGGGACAGGGGTGGAGTTTACACTGCGGTATAGAAGCAGATTTCCTGCATGACTCTGCACTCCCTCTGCAGCGAGACAGAGAGCGAGAGAGAGCACAAGGAAATTCATGTCAGAGCATACAGACGCTGACAGATTCTGAAATAATAGTTGGAGAACAAGAGACTGTATTCAGCTGCTGACTCAGTGAATCAGTGGGAGAGTGGGAGAAACAGGAAAGGGATTGAGCAGAAATAAGTGGCTGGAGAATAGCTACGGAAACATTCTCTTTTTCGTCTTAACTTGCCTGAATACACAGCACTAGTTATATCTATGCACTCTTGACTGTGCATGCGTGCTTGAGTTCAGAGTTCAGGGGTGAAAGATTACTTTTGAGCAATCGATCGTTGTAGCAGATCTAAGAGAAACTCCACTTCATTCACTTCAACAAAAAGGTAAGAATTCACTAACTGAAATAAATCTAATGTTCTGTTTGTGTAGTAGTCTTTTTCCTGTTTATATAGCTTGTGATTAAGACATTTGAATAATAAAATGGGTGTGGTTGTGTGTGTGTGTATAGCAGCTTGTAAATGATTGTAAACAATTGTGCAACAGTCTGAATCTTTGTGGTTTTTCTTTTTTTGTCTTCATTGTGAAAACCTGGAAATCATGTACACTTTTAATTTCATTTGGCAGTTTTTTATTTATGTGTGCTATAGAAATGTGAATCAGGTAATTATTTAAAATAGGATATTTCACTATTAAATGCCTGTTTTGCCTTTAACACTGGAGGGAGACAAATTTGTATCCTGTCTGTCTCTGAGCCTGTTGGACAGGTTTCGATACAGTGCAGGGCAGCCTGTAGCGTAGTGGTTTAGGTAAATGACTGGGACACGTAACCCAACACGTACCCAAACCAATGCCCACTTAGTTGCAGAACTTTAGAGTTCTACAGTGGATCGTTCCGTCCGTCCCCTCGATGGTCTGTTGACCTCACAGTAGCCTTCTGCACAATAAGCTTACCACCGCTTACCGGAATTCTCTGAGTACAGTAAATCATAGCAATATCTCTACCACCTACTGTACATACTGTATCATACTATTATCCACCGTGACTACACCGCAATTATGCAAGCTGTTGCACCACATTCCCGGCTGCCACTGAACTTCTTCTTAAGAGATCCTCAGACACTATCCATAGCACATCATATTTGCTACAATAAAGTACATATTATGGCATGAGACTAGATCGTATTCTTCACTAGTACTGCCATCATCAATGATCATTTTTCCAAGTCTTCTGCTCTTTCTCCCCCCCCGTTTGTCTTGCAGATGGAAGTGGTGCGTTTGCCTGCGGTGTCTCGCGTGGCTGTGTGTGGTGGTACACACGGTAATGAGCTGTCGGGCGTGTACCTCGTGAGAGAGCTACAGAAGAAGAAGGGAGAAAAGGCCGATAACTTTTCCCTGACAACGGTGATGTCCAACCCGCGGGCAGTTGAGCAGTGCAGGAGATACATTGAGACGGACCTGAATCGCTGCTTCACCACTGCCATTCTCAGGTTAGGCAGGGTTTCTCTGCAAATTCTGCAACTCCTCACGTGTTACGCTCAAAACGTCACTGTCCTATATGAGCTCGACACTGCCCAAGCTGAGGGATGAGCTTTGTTTATAAGGACATTTATTTGTTTGGATGAAAAAGACTACTTTTTCCATTTAAGTTAGATTAACCTTACTGAACATTTAACCAATTACGTTTCCAGAAGAGGTTGGACGCCTTTTTAGATTTATTTTTAGATAATTCTCACTTACAACAAACAAACAAAAAAATAAAATAAAAATAAAAAGACGCAACATGAAATGTGACAGTAAAGAATAGAGTATATTAACAATAACCGTAAGTGTGTGTGTTTTCCTGTGGAGCAGTAACATTGTTAGTGTAGGCAAAATGGTGTACAATCTTTGTTGTCCCCTAAAAAGAAGGATAGCTTATCCACATCAGGTGTGTTATTGAATTGGGGACATTTTGGGCTAAATTTGGGGTAGAATTAATTGTGAATTCAAGAAATTGTTTTGGTTTCTCACTCTCCCACCCCCCACTCTCTCTCTTTCCCCATCACAGTGCCCCGGTGTCAGGTGAAACCCCCTATGAGATGGTGCGAGCCCAAGAGCTCAACACTCTTCTGGGGCCAAGGGGCACAGCCAAGGCTACTGACTTGATCTGCGACCTTCACAACACCACCGCAAACATGGGCCTGTGCTTCATCTCAAGCTCCGACTCGGACTGGATCAGGCTGCACATCTGCAAGCACCTGCAGGCAAGAGAAAATGCTCCTTCCGTTCAATGCATTCCCCGCTAAAAAAAAAAAAACTGCTCAAGCTAGGTTTTTAAACAGCTGGTAGCTGGACGGTCATCAACATGGTTTAGCTGGGTGACCAGTTCAGACCATCTCAAGCTAGGTTTTGAAACAGGTGGTAGCTGGTTGACCAGCCACCAGCTCAGACAAGCTACCGGCACTAGGGGGTTGACCAACTAAGCTAAAACAGCTTTATGACCAGCTCATGTCCAGCTAGAACAGCCCACGACCAGCTCAGTTATCAATCTGGCATAGTGAGATTTTACAGCAGGGTTCACATACCTTGTTATCAGTGCTTTTGTTTATAGGTGCAGTTGAGAATGGTATTAATGGAGAGTGCTAAACCTTAAATATTAATGGATGTACTTCTGCTAGGCAGTTAGAAGAGAAGATGCACTCACATGCAGACCTGGATCAAATGCATATTTATTTAGGATTCAAATGATTTTAGCCATTACAATCCCAGCAACTGCCTATATACAGTCTACAAATGCTAAATTCAGATTTGCAGGAGAAAGGTGCCTTGTTATTTCTTAGTACAATAAAAATGACGGGCTTTTTTGGTGCATAATCCTAATTTAGTCAATGTGATGAACAACATGCAAACCTCTTATTTAAGATGTGCAATTAAGCAGTGTGGCACTAGGTAGGTAAATCAGTCAATAACACTATTAGTTCAGTTAATTACCTGGGAGAAAAGAAAACCAGGGGTGGATTTGGATTTGAGGGTCAGATTTGATGATCCCCGGTATAGGCCCTTGGTGCTGGCACTAACAAGGTGAATTTTGGTGTTTTGTTCTCAGAGGGAGATGCCTTCTGTGTCTGTGAGATATCTGACTTTCGATACTGAGCCTTCTTTCCTGTCATCTGTGGCAAAACATGGCTTTGGTGAGTTTGAGCCTAAATGGGTCATTGTGCATTTGTGTCCTCAAATCTGACTCGTTTAACAAAGCAGCACATACTGTAAAAGTGAACACTACCCTACCTCTTCATGGCAACACCATACATGAAGACTAAGGAAGTGCCAACAATGAAGCCACCAAACACAGTCTGCATCATTGCTGGTAGGATCCAGCCGCATAAGTCAACAGTATTGCTTCTTCAGGGATGCACCAGGGCATTCTACTTTCTGCGTCTTCCTTAATTGCTTCATTGCCACATACTCACCATTCATTAATTTATTAACTAAATCAGTTAACTCACCTCACCTGGGTCACATTCAGGCCCAACAAAACGTAGCAAATTGTTCCAATGTAAACGGTGTCACGTTGAACGTCATGTTGCAAACCGTGGGTGGACTGACTGACATAGGCACGGTTTGTTTGAATGGTGTCTGAGAAGGTCATTCTGTATGTTCTCCAGACTTTAAAGCATAGGCCTATGTCATAGGCGACACCCCAGACACATCCACCAAATGGGAGCAAACATACCTCAAAGCCCAGGATTAGCCACCCCTGCCATATACTATCCATTCATCTCCATACATTGATTTACTATTTTAGCTACGTTTATTTTACTCCGTGTGCAGTATGCAATTAACTTACTCGATTGAGTGTATATTATATAGTATTTTTATTGTATTTTATGTGGTAAACTGTCTCAAACTTGTTGCCATGGGGAGCAATGTGTATGCTTGTTTTCATTCCAACCAATTAATGCTGCCTTAATCGATTACAATTACTCATTCAGCCATATGCGTCGAACTCAGCGGTACACAACTCGGGTCCTTGAGGTCTCCACCCTGGGTTTTGTTCCAACCAATTGACCTTGCGTTTCATTCACAGACAGCTCTATAAATTACCCTGGTTCAAGCCTGTTCTTGAGCACAGTAAAATCTTTAGGATACACTTGCAGTCTGAGCTGTAGCCAGTACTCGTACACGTCAGATATAATTGAGTCAATTAAATCATTAAGATTATTCTGTTGTCACAGAATATTAGCAACAGTTGTTATTCAGACAACACAAACACCACAAATAAATAACATACTTTATATACATGTGCAAACCTACAACCCTAATTAAGCTAATTATTTAATTGATTATATACTAATCAAGATCTGAGGCTGGCATAAAACCAGCATATGCATGGCCCTGCGTGGCACTGAGTTTGAGCCCTCTGCTCTTGTCAGGTTAAAGTGAATGTGCAGGACTAATCTATATTTTCCATAGCAATGGAGATTGGTCCCCAGCCCCATGGAGTGGTCAGAGCTGACACATTCAACACAATGAAGGAGGGAGTACGATTGATGCTCGACTGGATCCAGAAATTCAACTCGGGTACTACAACACCCAGCATCCTCTATTTTGATACTTATCACTATTATACTACAATACCCAGAATCATTTGGCACTGTAATAATACTCCCACATGTGCTGATGGAAAATCTCATATGCACATTTTACACCCTCTCTTAGGTGTCCTGTTTGACGGCGAGGAGATGGAGGTGTATACCGTGGTGGAAACAATAGATTATCCCAGAGACGCAGAGACTCACTTGATCACTGCGACAATACACCCACAGCTACAGGTGCAGCCATTCTCCCGAATGTGCTCCATCTTGAATTCATACTGAAAGTACAGGGCAGCCCTCAGTACTCAGGTGTGCTTGTGTGTCCTGGGAAAAAAACAAAACCTCTCTTTCTCTTTCAGGACCAGGATTTCAGCCTTCTTCATCCTGGTGATCCTCTGTTCTTGACGTTCTCTGGAAACACGGTGACATACAAAGGAACGGAGGCTCTCCATCCCATTTTTGTGAACGAGTGTGCATACTACGAGAAGCACATTGCGCTCCAGCTGGCCCAAAAGAAAAAGGTAGTTGTTCCATCTATCCAGCTGAAAAGAGACTAAAGGAGGAGTTTGTACAACCAAAGATGGGACTGGCTGAACATTGCAACATTTTCAACACACCAGGAACAGCTCAGCTCAGCTCAGTTAAAATTAACTGTGTATTACTTTTTTTTAAGTCATCTCAGGAAAATATTGACGCACATATATTGTATAAAAGCAATTGATGTTAATGTCTTGACATAAAATATTACCTTTTTGTTCGAACTTGAATGTCTCACGTTGACCTCATTTCAAATACTTCGCTGAAGTTTACACTTTACACTGACTTTACACAGCTGCCTATCAGAGAGCAACACTGCAGTCTGGGAAAGGAGCTTTGATGCTACTACCCCACTGTACTGGTCACACTGCAGATGACCACAGAATATAACATATCTCTTTTACATACTATCCATTTACACAGTTGGATATGCCTGAAGCAAATTCCATGCTCAGGAGTACAACGGCTGTACCCACCTGAGATTTAAACCTGCAACCACAAAGTTGCAACACAGATTCCTCAACCAGTTCAACACTGACACTCAGTGGGGAATCTGAGGGATGTATGTGACATTTATTCTCACATGCAAACATCACAATTATATACAATGCTGACATACAATCCTTCCCGTTAATACCCCTTCCCTCTCAAATTATATTCAGTACATTATGCACAGTGGTTTACGAGTTTTTCAGTAGTTGTATTTCAGTGGAAGTGTGTTGATAAACATTACATTGGTCCTCCACAATACAATCTAGAAGGGAAGGCTACACTGTGAACATTTTTACAGGACTTATGAAAATCATAATTTATGTATATGTTTGTTTCCCCCATGTGTTACAATCATTGAAGCCTTGTGTTTAAAAGCCATAAGCAATACAGTGGGTTTATATTTCCTTGGTTCGACTAAGGAATCTTAAGTGTTACAAGTTAGCAGTGGTTAAATTTATATTTAATCTAATGTCAAACCTGTCCAGGAAACTTTACACATTCCAATTAGACTCAAGTCCAAATACAAACCAAAAAAGGAAACTAAATACAGGATCAGAATTAGGGGACACTGCAAACCAATGAACAATTATAGTTATAATTTGGCAGTAACATATGACCACTGAACCGAGAAACTGTAATGTATAAAACGCAATTCATAAACTAAAATACTAAAACTAACTCCAAACCTAGACACACATCGATAAAATAAAAATACAGTTCAAATAAAATACAAATGTGCACTAAAATAAACCAATAAATTGTAACTGTAACAAAATGCATGCTAATTGAACTTGTGCAAGGATATACAAACATCAGACCGTTAAGTTCTCTCTCCTTCAGAACTCCAGAAAAAAATAAAAATAAAAATAAAAAATAAAAACTCATCCTCCTCATACAGATTTCCAGGCTTGGAAATTACATTCTCACAGAGAATGACTTTTCCATCTAGTGGTACGTTAAGATTCATAAAAGGATTCTTTGACAAGTTTTGACTACCCCCTACCCCTGCCACGCCCCGCCTGAAGTTGTTGTTACCAGCAGGTGAACTGTGCCTAAGCGGGTCTCAGCGCGTATCCCTACGCCACCCTGTACGCAGTCGTGCTGTAGCATGTCCCTACGCCACTCTGTACGCGGTCATGCGGTAGTAGTTCTTCCGGTGGCTGCGCGCTGCCCACACCAGCAGGGCGGCAGCCATCATGTGCAGGGGGGAGGAGATGAGAGCCAGGTAGAGAGACCAGCCCAACGACCCGTCGACCCCCCCAGGCAAAACCGAAACACGATGCAGCAGGTCCGTCCCAGCCAGATAGCAGCACACTGTGGCAAGGGTGCACATACCTAGGAGAGAAAGGGTTGAAGAGAAGAGGGTAACTTGGGGCGACATGGCTCAGGCAGTAAGCAGTCGTCTGGCAGTCGGAGGGTTGCCGGTTCGATCCCCCGCCCGGGCTGTGTCGAAGTGTCCCTGAGCAAGACACCTAACCCCCAAATGCTCCTGACGAGCTGGTCGGCGCCTTGCATGGCAGCCAATCGCCGTTGGTGTGTGAGTGTGTGTATGAATGGGTGAATGAGAAGAATCACTTGTACAGTGCTTTGGATAAAGGCGCTATATAAATGCCAACCATTTACCATTTAACTGGTACCCTCATACACAAAACCTGGAGACAGCTTCCACGTACCAGTTTCATTAATTCCAATGCAAGCCACTCATGACACATGAAGCAATTTCATTAATTGACTGTGAGACTAGAGCATGCACACAGGCTTTTTTGGACTTCAATGGGGACATTTGCTTTTTGGCATCGGAGGCTCAATGAACTGCAATACCTCCGGTAGCCACTGGAGTTTGCGAGCTTCCGGGGAATGTAAATCTCTACACACTAATGCAGGGGTAAGCAACCCTGGTCCTGGAGTGCCAGTGACATTTCCTACGTCTCCAACGGTAAATTAATTAAACCTGATTTATTACAACCAATTACAACATGTGTAGTGACACATTTGGATGGAGCAAAAAAAAAAGGCCCAGGCTTGCCTACCCCTGCACTAAGGGGATAGCCACAAAAATATTGACCAATGGGGTGGCAGGACCTACAATACAGGAATTGGATGCAATCTACAGGTATCTTACCAGCCAGCAGATGAAGCACACCGACACCTAGCGTGGGTGTGAAGCTGCGGCATAAGCAGCCACAGAGACCGATCATTCCTCCTAAGAGCACCAGACCCAGAGAGACCAGCGGCAGCAGGAACTGACACCTCCATAGGTCTGCACAAAGATGACAGGAAAGCGAGAGAGAGAGAGAGAGAGAGAGAGAGAGAGAGAGAGAGAGAGAGAGAGAGAGAGAGTTAACCTTAAGCCAGGATTGGCTGAACAGGGTTTGACACAGAAATCCCATTGAAAAAATGTGCTAATAAAATATCGCGACTCACAAGTGCGTAGCAGATCCTCTCCACTATTGTGATTTCCTGGCTCTTTGTACTTGGGGATGAACTGCTGCCGCAATGTGAAGGCGACACACTCGGTCTCCATTTTTGGATCTGGGGACGAAATCAAGAGAGCCTAGATAAATCAAACTGTTGAAAACCATGAAGACCATGCACAAAAAAACCCCAAAAAACAAGCAAAACCATGAAAGAAAATCAGGTTTCATTCAGGTGGTGCATACCGGGCTCCTTGTACCAGTACGATGGCACTTGCACACACCGCCACCAGAGCCCCATGGTCCCGTTGAGGCGGAAAAGCTTGTCGCTGTACGCCTTCTCGTCGAAATCTTCTTCCATGAACTCATCCTGCAAGGAGCGCAGATCTGATGCGTTTGCTTCGCCGACTGCAGGAGGGCTGGAGTATTGATACCAATGCTGTGTGCCCACTGCCACTGACAGATAGACTGTCGCCAGCAAGCTCAGGACGGAGCCGATCACAATTGCAGTGGCATAACGGTTATCCACCATCGTGGATACGACAGACGATAGGACCGACCAGTTGCGGTGTATAAGTTACAAATGGAAAATGTACGAAATGGTACCCCAATTGTCGTAGGTAGACTAAACGTTAGTTATATTCATAACTGAGTAAAATGGTTGAAAGGTGACAATTCGCAATTGATTTCGTAGCTAATTCCACGGCAGTCGATCAAATTAAAATAGAGAAGAAAAAAGTTCAAAACAAATACATTAACAAGACTATTACCTTCGTCGTCTGCGAGCTAACGTTAGAGTTAATTTAGATGGGGTGCTAGTTAGACCTAAAATGCTAGCTGGCTAAGTTAGCTACGTTAGCTAGGTATCGGCTATGTCGCTTGCTATATAAAGGTTCCCGTATATCAACTAACCGTTTTTGACCACTATCTCAATGAATCGCTTACATGCCATATATAGCGGTTACCAAGTAGTTTGCTCAATATGTAAGACAATAACTACTCTCCTTACAACATATTGTGAGTACATATAGTGAGCCTATCGCTTAGCTAACATAATACATTAAAACCATTGAACTATAATATAACTAAACCATCCCCTTTCCGTTTCCGGTATGTAGGGGATGCCCAGGAAATGCATTCGTGTAGAATGCTGTGAATTGTAGTTGTTTTCCCAGCTGTGAAGCAAAATGGCGCCCTTTAACGAGCTACAACCCACCATGAGAAATGCCTGTACACTATATTTTTGTAGAGTCTATGGTACATACACAAGCTCAGATTTTATCTTTGGCCCAATCGGGGCCTCCCATAGTCGCTAAAAGCCAGACAGTCTCCATGGTCCAAATCTATCCGAAAAGGCCCGGTGTGAGTGCAGGGGCATGGTCATCTGAAAACGTTTTGCTACGTTTTATGTGTTGAAAGATATGTTTTCTCCCAATGGTGTGTAACGTTTTACAATGTAGCTACTATGTCTGTCAGCCCACCCACAGTTTGCAACAGGATGGTTAGCTTGCCCTTTTCTGTTTAAATAAACGTTTTGTCAGGACTGACCGTGGCCCAGGCTTCTGTTATAGCCCAGCAAACACACCAGGTTGTAGCTATTTAGGTCTTGATTGAAGCCCACAATTCGTTAATTAGTTGAAGGTGTAGCCTAATAGTGATTGGAAAATTTCACAATTAGTATCGCAATTACAAATATAATTCCCTGCCATATGGGCGCCTGCGCTTGCATATTTCAGGCAATGTGAAGCTGGACAAAATAAAATCCACAGAATGGGATAAAAGCAACAATAGCCTAAATGTTACAATTTAAATATAAAATATGTGTGTAGTATTGAACACAGGAAATGCCACCTGTATATATAACATTGTATAATTAAAATATGTTCAATAACCAAATCATATTATAAAGCCTTTGTGAAGACATGTAAAAACTTCATCTGAAGCTAAAAGTGAATCAAAGATAGTTGTGTAAACACAAAAGTATTATGGCAGACGTCATAACAGATTTTAATTCACGAAAATTAAGAGTGTTTAGTATAATAATCAGATGTGTTTCAGATAACGCATTTGCACTAGCAGTTGTGGCTAGGGTTTAACTTCCACATTTCCAGTCTAATTTCCATATTAGCGTCAGCATTGTAATTTACATAAAAAATACCAGTTGGGTACATCCTAGAATTTTTTTATAAATCGCAACCATTTGCTTGGAAATGCCTTTGATATTGACCATCCATATTTGTACTTCTCATGGATTGTCCTTTATTTCACAAATGAAGTCTGGACTACAATATATAATGGAATAGTCACAACTAATTATTGCATGTTGTCCTTTTGAAATGATGTAACAAACATAATTGATATTATTCTTGACAATAATTTAATGGAAAATATCAATGTAAAATCAAGAAAGAAAATTGAAATAATAACATTTTTGTTCATAGCTGCCCATTTCCATCGAATTAAGTGAGCGCTTTCTCTGAAACACATATGTCTCTCACTTGAAGTGAGCAGATTACGTAAAGAGTTAAAACAGTGTTTGATTCTAATGGGAAATAAACCACAACAAATAGATATATAGCCCAAGAGCAAAATAAAGATACCTGGGTACACAGCTGTGCATGCATTGATTTGGCCACTAGATGTCGAACTGGTAACAGACATTTACAATGAGTTGTCATTGGAATTGTAGGACGTTAGCCCAGAGCAATTACGGGCAGTGGCAGACACTTATAGTGCACACCCAACGTTATCTTTTCAGTTTGACAGTGATATTATTATTATTATTATTATTATTATTATTATTATTATTATTATTATATACTTTATTTAAACGCGATAGCATCATAGGTCAAGACATTAAAATCAAAAGAAAGTATTAAAATGACAACGACCTCTTTTCGTGATGGTCGAGTGGTGGACAAAAATACACAACAAATTAAATAAAAGACGAAAAAATAACTGTATGATGCAGACTTAAAACTTGCTAGTGATTTAGAATCTCTAATTTGGACAGCAAAGTCATTATAAAGCGTAGGACCATTAATACTGAAAGTTTATACATTTCGGAACGAGTAAAACGAACAATCTTAAAGACATTTGTATAACCGGATTATAGTACTTCACTAGATCACTAAATTAACATGGAGTCATCAGACGGAGAGCTTTATACATTGAAATGCACACTTTCAATTTATATCGATAAGCAAGCGGAAACCATGTAAGCTCGCGGTACAAGGATTCAGATTCAGGTACAACATATGGTTTCAGGTCTCAGAAACAAGTCAACAACAAACTGAGTCAACAAGCTCAACAAAGTGACATGTTTGTGTAATGCTATTATTTTGCGAATTTGATACACATATTTAGCAAATAAAATATATTTTCCCATAAAACCGGAGCGTCACATCAGTGGTTCTGGCAGCCGGACGGACGGTGATGTGAACATAAGGTCAATTTTCCCCTACAACGAAATGGTCAGAATTAGCATTAGTCCTTCATGTACTGTAATTCACACAATATCTTACGAATGATGTCTATAATGTTTGTTAAATAATTTAATTTTAATAATAATATAATAAAATAATACATTTGTTTATAGCCGACAAATTCATCCACATCAATAAGTGAGACCTTTTATACCTTGATACTCCAGAAACAAGCATCCAGGACATACAAGTTCAGCCATGTTTATCATAGCATTATTGAGAGGTGAAGTTTACAAATTGCTTGATTTAAAACACTGTTCAATTGTAATGGAAAGTAAGCCACAACAGAAACTGCCAAAAAGATAAATAACATAAATAAATAGCAGAAATAACATATCCAAAATCTGGATACCTGGGCACACAACTGTGCATGTGTCATTGTTGCCACTAGATGTCGAACTGGTAGCAAACATTTACAAGGAGCTGTCATTGGAATTCTTGGAATAATATTTGACATTCGTGGGCAGTGGTAGACACTAGTCACTAGTCCACAGTCCAATGTTATCTTTTCAGTTTCACTGGCAGCCAGGCCAGAATTGGTGCAGGTGCGGCCCTCCCTATGTTGTTGATTTTCTGGGGTGGGTAGGGGGTTCAGTTCTCAAGAGATATGAGATAAATAATAAAATTAATGAAGCAGGAAAGTATGGTACTTTCCCATCAGTATTTCTTGAGGTTTGGCTCATGGTGAA
Organism: Conger conger; assembly: GCF_963514075.1. NCBI lineage: Eukaryota > Metazoa > Chordata > Actinopteri > Anguilliformes > Congridae > Conger > Conger conger. The sequence goes on from NC_083767.1 coordinate 8,391,176, forward strand.
CTTTCCCCAAACTATATATTTTTAGCTGTCACGATTAACACAGATCCAGGAAGATCTTACTATAGCAGTTTTGTTATACCTATCTTTCTAGATCTGGGTGAATCATGTTTTTTCATTAGTTTCTACCTGACTGGATGAACCGGTTCCTCAAATGAAGCATGTACTTCGTCAGCCTGAAAATTCCATAAAAGATGGACTGATAAGGACAAAAATGGTAAACAATAAGGACGTCATTTTTCTTTCTGATGTTATATTTTCTGTTTATATTCTTATCTGCATCATCGCACTCTTTATTTGCTGCTTGCTATGCGTATTGCTATTTACAAACTCTAGTATTTAATTTATGTCTCAAAAAGCACATGTAATCAGCAGTGAGAATGAGGAAAAAACCATGCCATGTTGCTATAGCAAATACAAGCTGGCTTGCTCAGTCATCTTTACAATTTCTGAAGCATGGTAGTATGTGAACTGAAGAAATTATCAAATATTTACTAAGTTCATGCAAAGTAAAAAAAAAAAAAAAAGTAACAGGGTGGCACAGTCGTGCAGTTAATAGCACTCAACGACAATGGGCCTTTCTGTGAGGAGTTTGCATGTTCTCCCTCTGTTCAATCCAGTAGTCCAGTTTCTTCCCACAATCCAAAGACATGCAGTAGGTGAACTAGGAACTCTAAATTGCCTGTATGAATGTGTGAGTGAATCTTGTGTGGGCCCTGCATTGGATTGGCAACCTGTCCAGAATGTATTCCTGCCTCTTGCTCACTGCATGCTGGGATTGGCCCCAGTCCTCTTCATGACCCTGACCAGGAATAAGCGGTTTTGATGGATGGATGAATAGTATCTCAGATACCAAACATGATAGCAAACAAGAACATATCACGCTCACCATACATTTTGAACCTTAATGAAAGTTAAGTGTTTCATGAAAGAGTTGAGCATTGCATTCAGGGACTGTTGTTAACATTCCAAGACTGTAAGACTGTATAGCAGAAGTTATTTGTCCTGCGGATCTGAAAGTTGCTAAATTATTTGAATGTGGTACATTTAAAATGATTTACAAGCACAGATTTTGTGGCAAGCTTGTGTTTAATATAACTGTGTGTAGAGCTATGGCTGTTCTTTGTTAGTTGCTCTACCAGTTTCTCTTTTACCAACACAGAGTTCAGTGACATGTTCACTGGAGCGTGATGTGCAGTTGTTTTGTGTAAAGAATGTGTTTGTAGGAGTGTGTCTGGAAGTGTTTCATCCAATTGCAAATTCATTTCTGTAAGATACCAACACTTAAATTCAGTGGCAGTGGTCTTCAAAATGGAATGTTAATTTAAATTAGAATAAGGTTTTTTTAATTACTTATTAACAATTATTCTGCCAAATATTCTTTTATTGTGCTTTTATTGTCACTGTCACAAAGATTGGATTTTTGTAGAATATACAGAAAAAAAAACAATAATAAAATAAGTTCTGTATGAAATGCAAAATGTAAGTGAATCCATTAACACTAGACTATATTTTCAGAAGCTGTGTCATAAATTTGAACAACAGAACCAAATGTCTGTCTGCATGACGTATTTTGAGTTCCTCCCAAACTGATGACGTAAAAAGAGGAGAGTTAGAGGTCAAATGGAAGAAGCAGAACTGGTATAAAGCTTTACACTGTGTTGCCATAAATAACTCATTCCTTTAATTTGAAAAGAGCTGCATCATCAAGGTGTAGCCTGAAAGCTTGACCTGTGCTGACCAAACAAGGACACACACACACACACACACACACACACACACATGCACACACAGTGACTGGTACGGTAAATATGAATAAAGTATATTCATATTTACCATGTAGAGTACATACATTCAATGCAATAATAATAGTAATAATACTATGTAATATATGATAACACCTTCATGTATATAGTAATTTTCAAAACAGTGTTACAAAGTGCTTACAACAAACAACAAAAAGGACATAATATAAAAACAAAATGGACCACACATTACACATAGTATAAATTGAACACAGGGTGTTTTAACACATTAGTTAAAAGTCTAAAAAAATATGTTTTTAAAAGTAATTTATAATATGACGCTGAGTTTATAGTAATACAGTAAGATTCAGTGAAACACAGATATAAGTAGGAAAAGGAGGAAGCCTGATCCACATAATCCCAGCCGTTGTGAACGATAAACATAAAAAAAGGAAAGGAAGGTGGGAGAAGAAAGTGGAAAGTGGAAAGCACATTAGAGATAGTAGAAACAAACACACACTGAGAAAGTTCCCGCATCAGCATGAGAAGACCAGAGGGAACCTGAGTAATCATCAGTGTAGGAACACTTAAACAGGACTGCACTGAACTGACTGAAACAGACGCATAGAGACAGAACTGAACAAAAATACAGCCATTGATGGAATATTTCAGTTAATAAATAAGATGATGGAGTCATTGAATGGGTGTTCAATCCCTTCCCCTCTACTGTGCTATAGGTAAGTTCAGGGCTTGTGCCTCATCTATGAATCTTTTTTTGAAATAATTGTCATAATTAGTTGTTTGTAATGTTTGTCACAATATTATGTTTAATAATGTTAAATATGTTTTATAACGCAACTTTCTCTCATGTTAAAATGGCCTCTCGTGTAATGTTTTTGTCATTGATGTAAACACAAAGAAGTGTAATTATGATCAGCAGTACATATATTAATATACTGTTTTATTAAAATAGACTTATACATGTATTTTATTTGCAACAGGTAAATATTGGGACACGCCCTCATGTAATGATTGTTTTATGTTTAGACTACACTGCTCAACTTAACAACTGTTTAATGGCTTGTATCACACCATGGTTAACAAAAATACTTAAGAAAACCTGAAATTTGTTCAATTGAGTTAATTAAATGGGAAAGTAATTAATGTACCTGATCTAGCAATACCATACATTTAATTTGCTGCAAAACATTTTCTGTATCAGATCTTGCTGTGGTACCATATGTGGTAATTTCACATGAACTGATTATCTAATAGGATTGCCTTTTTGATTATTTGAGACTGAGGAAAAGATATGGAACTTCTACCTTTGTCTATACCGGGGTATATTTTTGGTAAGTTAAATTCTTACACTTTCGAATAAGGTACATTAATTGGAGTTGTTAAAATTAATTAAGACATAAAAATGCATTACATGAACATAAAAAATAATAATAATCCAATGTGAATTGGCATTAACTAATATAGTTAAAATGAATTAATGAATATATAAACAAAGTTGTACGAATTGGCCAAAAGTAGTTAGTTAGTAAACAACTACATTAGTTAATGCTAGTTAATGTAAGCTTAAAATTTTATGTTAAGGGTTAACAATTTTTCTTCATGAACATTTACATTGAGGGTCTTGAGAGTTCATGTAAGCTTAATTTAGAGAGTTTAGAAGAGGTTAGCATGAAGGTACTGTTTGTGTACTCTATTGTTTTAAAGGTTTACTTCATGCTTTATTGTTTTAAATAAAGTAAATGAGGATGTGATAAAGGCTGATGATAACATCAATATAAACAGGAAGAACAATTATAAAAGGAAAATCTGAAGTTGGAGAAGATTCAGGCCTGAATTAGTACAGCCAGTGACCGTGAGTCAGGTCTTTTTTTTATTTTTTTTATTTCTTCTCACTAATATTGGTTTATTTCACTGCTTGGATGATTATGAGGCAAGTTGGCTTGCTGGTTGGCTCAGCTAGCCACATTAATTTGTATCACAACAAATGTAATACAAATACAAGTTGGCTAGCTGACCTGCAAACTAGATATTACACAGCATGTTTATACCAGATAAGCTTTCTGTTTCAATGATGCTGGACAATACTTTACATTTTCTCAGTAAAAAATGTATTATTGGTTAGATAGTTAATCTATCAATAAAAGAATAAAGACACTAGGAAGATTTCTGACATGTCCCAGAACACTGCAAATGTGATGTGTAAGTTGTTTTCCACTGGACAGGTAATGTAAACATTTAATGACAAGACAAAGGTAAAACAAATACAGTCAAAAATATCTAATCAAAGAGCCATTATCTCTGTTACAGATAATTGCATTTCCAGACATTTAATTTCAAGGAAAAGACAACGATGATGAAAATAATAACAATTCCCACACTGTTCTTATTAATGCTGTTCCAGTACCATATACCTGGAGCCCAAAGTACAACCATGACTAGTGCCCCCACTACAATCCTGACTGAGGTTACAGTGGCGACAGATACTGAAGCCTCAACTACAACCATGCCTGGTTCCCCCAATTCAACAATGACTGGGGTTACTACGGCAACAGACACTGAAGCCCCAAAAACAACCATGACTAGTGCCCCCACTCCAACCGTGACAGAGGTTACTATGAAAACAGGAACTGAAGCTGCAAGTACAACCCCAGATACCACCATGACTGGTGTCCGTACTACCATGGCAACAGAGGCAACAGTGACAACAGACACTGAAGCCCCAACTACGACCATGACTGGTGCCCCCACTAAAATGGTGACTGAGGCTACAGTGACAAAAGAAACTGAAACTCCAAGTACAGCCATGACTGGTGTCCCTACTGCAATGGCGACAGAGGTTACGGAAACAACAGACACTGAAGCCAAAACCACAACCATGACTGGTGATTCCACAACAACAGTCACTGAGGTTACTATGACAACAGCTGGAGAAGCCCCAACAACAATAATGACAGATGTTACTATGACAATAGCCATTGAATCCCCAACTACAGCCATGGCTATTGCTTCTTCTACAAGGATGACTGAGCTTACAATGCCAACAGGTACTGAAGCCCCAACTACAACCATGACTGGAGCTACTATGACAACAGGAACTGAAGGCCCAGTGACAACTATGACTGGTGTACGCACGACCACAGTCACTACGGGTACAATGACAACAGGACGAGAAGCTCCAACTGCAACCATGACTGGTTCCCCCACTTCAACAATGACTGAGGTTACTACGACAACAGACACTGAAGCCCCATCTACAACCATGACGAGTGCCCCCACTATAATCCTGACTGAGGTTACAGTGGCGACAGATACTGAAGCCTCAACTACAACCATGCCTGGTTCCCCCACTTCAACAATGACTGAGGTTACTACGACAACAGACACTGAAGCCCCAACTACAACCATGACTAGTGCCCCCATTATAATCCTTACTGAGGTTACTATGGCAACAGACACTGAAGCCCCAAAAACAACCATGACTAGTGCCCCCACTCCAACCATGACAGAGGTTACTATGAAAAGAGGAACAACCCCAGATACCACCATGACTGGTGTCCGTACTACCATGGCAACAGAGGCAACAGTAACAACAGACACTGAGGCCCCAACTACAACCATGACTGGTGCCCAGACTACAACAGTGACTGAGGTTACTATGACAACAGGTACTGAAGCCAAAACTACAACCATGACTAGTGCCCCCACTGTAATCCTTACTGAGCTTACTATGGAAACGAACACTGAAGCCCCAAAAACAACCATGACTGGTGCCCTCACTACAACTGTGAATGGGTTTACAATGACAATGGAAACTGAAGCCCAAACTACAGCCATGACTCTTGCCTCCTCTACAAGGATGACTGAACTTACTATGCCTACAGGTACTGAAGCCCCAACTGCAACTATGATGGGTGCCTCCACTACAATAGAGACAGAGGTACCTGTGACAACAGAAACAAAAGCCTCAACTACAATTATGACTGGTGCCCGCATGACAACAGTCACTACAGATACAATGACAACAGGGCGAGAAGCTCCAACTACAATCATGACTAGTGTCCCCACTACAATGGTGACTGGGGTTACAATGACAACAGACACTGAAGCCCCAACTACAACCATGACTAGTGCCCCCACTATAATCCTTACTGAGGTTACGATGAAAACAGGAACTGAAGCTGCAAGTACAACCCCAGATACCACCATGACTGGTGTCCGTACTACGATGGCAACAGACGCTACAGTGACAAAAGAAACTGAAACTCCAAGTACAGTCATGACTGGTGCCCCTACTACAATGGTGACAGAGGTTATGGAGACAACAGACACTGAAGCCAAAACCACAACCATGACTGGTGATTCCACAACAACAGTCACTGAGGTTAAAATGACAACAGCTGGAGAAGCCCCAACAACAAAAATGACAGATGTTACTATGACAACAGCAATTGAAGCCCCAACTACAGCCATGACTCTTGCCTCATCTACAAGGATGACTGAGCTTAAGATAACAACAGGAACTGAAGCCCCATCTATAACCATGACTGGTACCCCCACTACAATGGCAACTGACATTACTGTGACAACCGACATGGAAACCCAAACTACAACCATGACTGGTGATCCCAGTACAATTGTGACCAGGGCTACAATGACAACAGACACTGAAGCCCCAACTAAAACCATGACTGCTGGAGCCATGACAATGACGACTGAGGGTACTATGACAACAGACACTGAAGACTCAACTGCAACTATGATGGGTGCCTCCACTACAATGGAGACAGAGGTTCCTATGAAAACAGACACAAAAGCCTCAACTACAACCATGACTGGTGCCCCCACTACAACAATGACAGAGGTTACTATGACAACAGGAAGAGAAGCCTCAACTGCAACTGTGATTGGTGTCTCTACTACAACAGTGACTGAGGTTGAAAAGACAACAAGAACTGAAGCCACAAGTACAACCCCATATAACACCATGACTGGTGTCCATACTACCATGGCAACAGAGGCAACAGTGACAACAGACACTGAAGCCCCAACTACGACCATGACTGGTGCCCCCACTAAAATGGTGACTGAGGCTACAGTGACAAAAGAAACTGAAGCTGCAAGTACAACCCCAGATACCACCATGACTGGTGTCCATACTACCATGGCAACAGAGGCAACAGTGACAACAGACACTGAAGCCCCAACTACGACCATGACTGGTGCCCCCACTAAAATGGTGACTGAGGCTACAGTGACAAAAGAAACTGAAACTCCAAGTACAGCCATGACTGGTGTCCCTACTGCAATGGCGACAGAGGTTACGGAAACAACAGACACTGAAGCCAAAACCACAACCATGACTGGTGATTCCACAACAACAGTCACTGAGGTTACTATGACAACAGCTGGAGAAGCCCCAATAACAATAATGACAGATGTTACTATGACAATAGCCATTGAATCCCCAACTACAGCCATGGCTATTGCTTCCTCTACAAGGATGACTGAGCTTACAATGCCAACAGGTACTGAAGCCCCAACTACAACCATGACTGGAGCTACTATGACAACAGGAACTGAAGGCCCAGTGACAACTATGACTGGTGTACGCACGACCACAGTCACTACGGGTACAATGACAACAGGACGAGAAGCTCCAACTGCAACCATGACTGGTTCCCCCACTTCAACAATGACTGAGGTTACTACGACAACAGACACTGAAGCCCCATCTATAACCGTGACAAGTGCCCCCACTATAATCCTGACTGAGGTTACAGTGGCGACAGATACTGAAGCCTCAACTACAACCATGCCTGGTTCCCCCACTTCAACAATGACTGAGGTTACTACAACAACAGACACTGAAGCCCCAACTACAACCATGACTAGTGCCCCCATTATAATCCTTACTGAGGTTACTATGGCAACAGACACTGAAGCCCCAAAAACAACCATGACTAGTGCCCCCACTCCAACCGTGACAGAGGTTACTATGAAAAGAGGAACAACCCCAGATACCACCATGACTGGTGTCCGTACTACCATGGCAACAGAGGCAACAGTAACAACAGACACTGAGGCCCCAACTACAACCATGACTGGTGCCCAGACTACAACAGTGACTGAGGTTACTATGACAACAGGTACTGAAGCCAAAACTACAACCATGACTAGTGCCCCCACTGTAATCCTTACTGAGCTTACTATGGAAACAGACGCTGAAGCCCCAAAAATAACCATGACTGGTGCCCTCACTACAACTGTTACTGGAATTACAATGACAATGGAAACTGAAGCCCAAACTACAGCCATGACTCTTGCCTCCTCTACAAGGATGACTGAACTTACTATGCCTACAGGTACTGAAGCCCCAACTGCAACTATGATGGGTGCCTCCACTACAATAGAGACAGAGGTACCTGTGACAACAGAAACAAAAGCCTCAACTACAATTATGACTGGTGCCCGCATGACAACAGTCACTACAGATACAATGACAACAGGGCGAGAAGCTCCAACTACAATCATGACAAGTGTCCCCACTACAATGGTGACTGGGGTTACTATGGCAACAGAAAATGAATCCCCAAAAACAACTATGACTGGTGCCCCCATTACAACAATGACAGAGGTTACGATGAAAACAGGAACTGAAACCCCAACAACAATCATAACCGGTGCCCCAACAACAACAGTCACTGAGGTTACTATAACAACAGGAAGAAAAGCCTCAACTGAAACTATGATTGGTGCCTCCATGACAATGGAGACAGAGGTTACAAAGACAACAAGAACTGAAGCACCAAGTACAAACCCAGATACCACCATGACTGGTGTTCGTACTACCATGGCAACAGAGGTTACAGTGACAACAGACACTGAAGCCACAACTACGAGCATGACTGGTGCCCCCACTAAAATGGTGACTGAGGCTACAGTGACAAAAGACACTGAAGCCCCAAGTACAGCCATGACTGGTGGTCCCACAACAACAGTCACTGAGGTTATTATGACAACAGCTAGAGAGGCCCCAACAACAATAATGACAGATGTTACTATGACAAGAGACAGTGAAGCCTCAACTACAGCCATGACAAGTGTCCCCACTATAATCCTGACTGAGCTGACTATGGCAACAGACACTGAAGCCCTAAGTACAGCCATTCCTTCAATGGCATCAGCAGTGTCACCCACAACCATGTCCACAACTGCATCTTCCACCACAAAGTTGGTACCACCAGAGCCAGCCTTATCACTGGAGTTTCGCTTAGAGCAGGACTTTGATGAGGATCTGAAGAATACATCCACAGAGACGTTCAAGAGCTTGGCAAAGAATATAACTCGACAGGTAACTGCCATTTTTATGTTTTTGAGTTTGATCAGTCATAGATCATTTAATGCAATATTCTCGTTCCTCCTTAAATGGTTTTTCATTGTATGATCCCTTTTCTCAGTCAACCATTTTCTTTGTACATGAATTTCCCCTCTTGTTCTTAATCAATGACAATGAATATATTTGTCTGAAATAATTATTTATATCCTTTGTAGTTGGATAACATTTATTCCAAAAGATATGGGAAGAGATTCAATCGCACTGAAGTCAACAGCTTCAGGTAGGCAATCTGCATATTTCGCCAAATTAACCATTTTAACCACTCCACAGAAGCACATACTGAGTGCAAAACCTGTTGAATTAAATAAACCAAGTCCTTTAAAATACTTATGATTGATTTGATTTCAACTCTTTGCACTTATCTCATTTGCCATATTAGAAGAAGTCCTGCATGATTCTTTGAAACATTTTTTAAAGACAAATGTACTCTCATTTTTAGGAAAGGATCAATTGTGGTCGACACCTCCATAGTGTTCAATAATTTCAGTGTTGTACCAAACACTACAGATGTGACCCAAACCCTCAAAGAAGCAACTTCCTCTAACACCACTGGTTTCAGCCTCCGAGTAAACATATCCACCATTGTCACAACAAGTAAGATAATTACACTTTAATGCAACAATATAAAGTAATTATATGGGATGGCGTGTTTACTGATATTTCATGTTCTCTTGCTATTTAGACTTAGTTGGACTTATTCTTTTGAGACTCATATATTTATTTATTGTTCATATTATCATAATCATTATGAAAATGCAGAAATGACCTGCTTTGAGTAAACAGTTACACAGTAGTACACCCTGGTGTAAAACCAGCCAACCAGCTGTTTCAAAACCAAGCTTGAGCTGGATCTTTTTCATGACATTAATTACATTAATGCCATTTAGCAGACGTTCTTATCCAGAGCAACGTACAGTTGATTAGACTAAGCAGGAGACAAGGGCCCAATGGCTGTGTGGATCTTATTATGGCTACACCAGGGATCGAACCACCAACCTTATGTGTCCCAGTCATGTACCTTAACCACTACGCTACAGGCTGTAATCAGTATGTTGTGTATGTTGTCTTTTTAGTAGCTATGGATATACCATGCAAGCTAACCTCCTTTTGTTTTACAGTTCCCAGACTAACTTCACCAACAACCATCAGAACTCCCACTACACAATCTCACAAAAGTACATTTACTTTACCCCAAACTGTTCACACAGTGAAAACAGCCACTGTGCCATTGGAAATAATATCAACACTGCAAACAGGCACTCAGACAGTGAACCCTGACCCGACATCTCTAAAAACTACTGTTGCAACAATTTCACTAAATAACAGTAAAACACCCTTTGTAACAGCCACTACATATAATGCAACAAGCAAACAGCTGGATAGCCTGAATATGACAGCAGACACTGAGGCCCCAACTACAACCACAACTGGTGCCCTGACTACAACAGTAACTGGGGTTACTATGACAACAGGTACTGAAGCCCCAACTACAACCATGACTAGTGCACCCACTATAATCCTGACTGAGGTTATGGTGACAATAGACAATAAAGCCCCAATGACAACAATGGCTGGTTCCCCCACTCCAACAGTGACTGAGGTTACTATGACAACAGGAACTGAAGTCCCAACTACAATCATGACTGGGGCCTCCACTATGGAAATGATTGAGGATACTATGACAACTGGAATTGAAGCCACAATGATAGCCATGACTGGTTCCCCGACTACAACAGTGACTGAGGTTACTATGACAACAGGTACTGAAGCCCCAACTGCAACCATGACTAGTGCACCCACTATAATCCTGACTGAGGTTACGGTGACAACAGACACTGAAGCCCCAACTACAACCATGACTGGTTCCCCCACTCCAACAGTGACTGAGGTTACTATGACAACAGGAACTGAAGCTCCAACTACATTCATGACTACAACTGTGACTGACATCACTATGACAACTTTTACTGAAGCCCCAATGACAGCCATGACTGGTGCCCCCACTACAATGATGACTGTGGTTACTATGACAACAGACACTGAAGCCCAATCTACCACCATGGCTGGTACACCCATTATAACTGTAACTGACATCATGATGACAACAGGCACTGAAGCCCCAACTACACCCATTACTGGTACCCCAACTACAACCATGCCTGGTGCCCCCACTACAAGGGGGACTGCGGTTCCTATGATAATTGGAATTGAAACCCCGACTACAACCCTGACTGGTGCCCCCACTACAACAGTGACTGAGGTTACTATGACAACAGGGACTGAAGCCCCAACTACAATCATGACTAGTGCCCCCACTATAATCCTTACTGAGGTTATTATGGAAACAGATACTGAAGCCCCAAAAACAACCATGACTGGTGCCCTCACTACAACAGTGACTGAGGTTACTATAAAAACAGGAACTGAAGCTGCAAGTACAACCCCAGATACCACCACTGGTGTCCGTACTACCATGGCAACAGAGGCTGCACTGACAACAGACACTGAGGCCCCGACTACAACCATGACTGGTGCCCAGACTACAACAGTGACTGAGGTCACTATGACAACAGGAACTGTAGCCCCAACTACAACCATGACTAGTGCCCCCACTGTAATCCTTACTGAGCTTGCTATGGCAACAGACACTGAATCCTCAACTACAACCATGACTGGTGCCCCCACTACAACTGTGACTGACATCACTATGACAAATGGCACTGAAGCTTCAACTACAACCATGGTTAGTGCCCCCACTAGAACAGTGACTGAGGGTACTATGACATCAGGACAAACCAAAGTGTCCCAAAAAAACGCAACTGGAATGCCCACAGTCGGAAATATAGCTACACAACCAGACACTACCACATTGCACCCCACAGATATCGCTACAGCCACAGATACGCAACTTAGCACTGTCACAGCAGCCACAATAGCGGCAGCAGTTGTCACGCCCAGCACTGCTTTAGAAGCACTCACAAGTACAACGGTTCAGCGAAGTCCTCATGAAACAGAGTTTACTCAAAGTACAACTCCTCAGCTCGGCCCAAGTGCAGCCAACCAGAAAACAACGAGAGTAACCACTGCCACCGCAAATCTTGAAACCAGAACTATACTGCTGCGATTCAGTCTACAGGATAATTTCACAAGTGAACTGTTAGATCAACAATCAGACAAATACCGGCAGTTGGAGAAGAATGTAAAGACTGAGGTGTGTTCTCAGCATCCTTCATGTTTTTTATAGAACTGATATTTCTTTGTTAAGTTTTTTGAAATAATATTGGGCATTTAAGAAAACCCAAAAACCAAATCTCTTTGCAGCAAATGTTTCTTGAGCATGGAAACCAGTTATGCTATTTTTATGCTATTCTTTTTTAGGCCAAACTTTATTTGAAGGCTCCTACATAAGAGCTATATAACCCCTTCATAAGAACTACATAGCACATTCATAAGGACTACATAAGCATTCAGAAGCACTTATGTCAATAACCAACAAAGATCTTGTGTTAGTTCACTTAGTATGTCATGGTAATGTCATTTGCTGCATCAATGTTGGCTTGTCACACCATATTCCTATATGCAATTATTGACATAAATGCTTGTGAATGCTTTTGTAGTGCTTATGAATGTGCTATGTGATGCTTATGAAGGAGTTATATAGAACTTATGTAAGAGCCCTCAAATAAGATGATATGTAAGACAAGGTCTTTTATCTTTGTTTCTATTATGTTTAGATTTTTTTATAGCCTAAACCTAGTTGTGAAAGGGTTGACCAAAAGAATATGTTATGTAAAAAGGGTACGTATAATAAGCTAAAGCTTTAGCCTACACTGTTTCATTTGTATTATAATTGTCTATTAACAATTTGTTTTATCTTCTATTATTTTCAGATAAACAAAATATTTTCTACGGAATTTTCCAATTCATTTGTTGGATCAACAGTTAAAGGATTCAGGTATTTAAATACATTTTTTTAAATGACTGTATGGAACCCAGGACATTACATAAAAAATTCCTCCAGTCATAGTGTAAGTGCAACTCCAAGCTAATGTAGAATCATATTGTTGACACAAACAACAATTAAATGAATGAATGAAGGAATGAATGAATACATACATAGAAACATACATACAGCACATGCATATTATGTATGTATGTATGTATGTATGTACAGTACATACATACATACAAACATACATAGAAAATAATCATGTTATAACATAATAATTTGCCAGCTGTTATAACATGGCAGAGAAGATCAACATAGGATAAAATGTTCTCTCTGATGAGCTTACATTCAGACTGCATTTGTAGAGTCTTCATGTTTTGTTTCAGTTTTCTTCTTGGTGTCTCACTGTAGACAAGGCTCAGTGGTCACGGATGTGGCTTTACAGTTTAAAGAAGAAGTGAGCCAGGCTGAGTTAGTCAGCACATCAGAAGTGAAGAGGATTCTGGGAAACGCTGCATCCACTGGAAGCTCTTTTCCTTTGAACATCATACCAACTTCCATACAGGCTTTTGGTAAATATTGTTCAGCCTAACTTAAAGTCATGACCATGTTGTTTGAAATGGTGTCACATTCCACACTCCAGATTACTGCTTCAATTTCGGGCTCACACGCTGCAAGTGGTGGCTCATGAGCCAAAAATTGAAGAGAAACTCTCTAATTTTATACCAACAAATCATTTAAAATTGTTACTAGTTGGTAGCAACCACACATTCTCTTAATAGTATTTAAAAATGAGACTCCTTTGCAGTTTGCTGCAGTTGCACACCGGGGACCGGGGTTCGATTATCGGTCCTGCCAAAAAGCCAAGTTTGGCCGGCTCACGTGGAGCAGCAATAATTGGCTCGCTGCTCCAGAGGGAGGGACTTGGCAGGGTTAGTAGATCGCCCACAAAACAAGCACCTCGAACGCCTCGGAATCACGGTCACGACTTGTGAGACGAGACGGCTTGAAGAAGGCGTGTCGCTCTCCTGCCGGCCGCCGAGGGACGGGGTGTGGGCGGTGTATCTAATACTAGCTCTAATTGAATCAATTGGCTACCAAATTGGGAGAAAAAAAAAAAAAAAAAAAAAATGAGACTCTTTTTCTATACTGTATATCATAACATACATTTGCACATTGCATGATTCAAATTTTCACAGAATATTTTAAAATCTGAATAGTCTTGCTCATACAGCCACAGTGAGCACATAAAACTAATTTAACTGACACAGATGCTTAATACATTGCCAATTACCTAATGTAACCACCCTAATGGGGTACAGTACTTTTAGTACTAGCACAGTGGCTGCACAAACCTGTTCATGCAGATCTGCTGTTCTGCAGGTTTGCACTCCAACCCAGACAAAGCGCACCTCATTTGCCAGCTAGAGATCATGTATAGTTGCTAATTAGAATCAGGTGTGCCAAATTAGGGTTGAAATGAAAACCTACACGGGCAGTATATCTCCAGGGACAGTGTTGGCCAGGCCTGCTTTCAGAATACATGTAGTTATTATTGGGCTCACATATAAACCATCTTATATTTTAATTAAATTTCAACTTGAGTTGATAATAATACTGAGAATTTTGCCATGTTTGAATGAATGTGTGTGTGTCCCGTCTCTCACACGTTTGCAGAGGAAACCGTGGTACTGGTGAATCTCTCCCTGGTCCTTTCCTTTTCAATGTCTCTCAATGACTCCATGTCTTCATATTACATAGAGACTAGCAATGCACTCTACCGATGGGTAAGTACTATTACTACAGTCTGACTTTTACTCTGGTCACTGCTCTGCTCTTTTGGCCTGGACTACGCCGTCGTAGCCATTTTACACTCACCAAGCACTTTATTAGGACCATTTTGACTTTACTTCACCTACTTATTCATGTGATTATCTAATCTGCCTATTGTGTGGCAGTGCAATGCATACAATCATGTAGATATGGGTCAGGAGCTTAAGGTAATGTTCACATCAACCATCATAAAAGTATTGAGTATTGGGATAAAGTATTGAGTATCTCAGAAACTGCTGATCTCCTGGGATTTTCACACGCACTAGTCTCTAGAGTTTGCAAAGAATGGTGCAAAAAAAAAAAAGAATCCAGTGAGCAAAGCTGACAGGAAGGTGATAGTAACACAACGCATCATAACTATGTGGATAGGCTACAGCAGTTGAAGTAAAAAAAAAAATTAAAAAAAAAGTCAAATAAATACCTAATAAAGTTCTCATTCAGTGTGTGTGTATAACAGAGAGCTGCTTATCATTTTTGGCAAAGCTCCTTAAAAAAGAAACACTGCACATAAAATGTTAAATTAACCAGGACACAGTTCATTCAGGTTGAAGTGTGCTTATATGAGTGGAATTGGAACTACACAATCTGCTGCCAGAGTCAACGTTACACTGAACATTAAAAAAAGCCACAGTTACATTTCAGCACTGCAATACTGTTTAGAAATCACTTGTCACTAAATTGTGTGATGTTTTGGCAGAATTAGCCACTGCCTCTGTATCTGTATCTTACAGTCATATGAGAGTCTCTAAACAACAATAACAATACTAAAGAAATGTCTTAAAATGCCTGTGTGTGTGTGTGACAGAAGCCACAGTGATAACATTGATGTTTTCATTTAGCTTGAAGGAGCATTTTCTAGAGAATATGGGGACAGGAGCATGTCGTCAACAGTGAAGTTCAGGTATTGTTAATTTTGTATTCAGTGTGCTAGAAACAGGTGTGTTTCCTGTGTGAAACATGCTACTTAGATATATAATTTAACTATGGCTTTACTGTAAACTGTACTTAGGAATGCACTGTAAGAATATCTCGTAAAAAATACCAGTAAAAACAAATTATATATATATATATATATATATGTATATGTATAATAATATATAATGAAGGGAAAAACTGCTATTTTATGGGATGGCCCTTATATAATGAGCTATTGCTGTATTTCTACATGACTTTGACAACATTTTTTAAAAAGTGGAATCCTGTAAATATTTACAAACATTTTACAGTAAAAATATAGTTTTTTATTGAGTATGAAAGGAAGAAATGTAAGGACATTCTGTATCCACAAATCAAATAGATATAGTAAATCAAAATAATCTGGATTCCTGGTCTGACCTGGAAAATGAACAAATCATGTTAAACCATACAGTTTTATATACAAGTATAACGTGTTGATGACTTGCCTTTCAGTTTGAAACATTCATTCTGTGCTTGTCCATCTAAACCGGTCTGTCTCTCTCATCTCTCACAGAAATATTGACGGCTGGGTGGGTGCAATTGTAGCGTTGAAATATAATGTAGAACAGAGGACGCCAGATGATGTTCTGACGGCTGCTGTTCTCAGCTCCCAGAGTCCCTTCCTCTACCTGAAGCACTTCCTCTCAGTCAATGGTCAGTACCAACCACATGCAATTTTACATTAAACGTAAAAATGTAAATCTAATGCAACAGAACTGTGCTTTAGTTCAATTAAAAATAGCAATATTATTATAAAATCCAAAAATATTTATATAAAAATAATGATAAGCAGTGAATGGACTGGTGACCTGTCCAGGGTGTATTCCTGCCTCTTGCCCAATGCGTGCTGGGATAGGCTCCAACAGCCCCTGTGACCCTCACCCGGAATAACAGGGTTATATAATGGATGGATGGATAATGATAAGCTTTCAATATACTGTATTTAAAATATCAATATTATGTTCTTGGGTTCTATTATTATAATTATAATTATATTATTATTATAATTATAGCATAATTGCTGCGGAATGAAATATTAAGTTGTGTTCGCGCAGGTTTTTTGCCCCCGGTGGACGTGTTCCCCCTGTCTCTGAGGATCACTAGCCTGAGTTTCACAGCGGATCTGGAGGACCGTGGCTCCGATCGCTTCCTTCTCTACAGCACACTCATTCGTACATCTGTGAGTGAGACAGCGGACACACACGGGCACAACTCAAATAGGCAAATGCAGATCCACAGAAATACACTGCACTAGACCATTCCTATTGAATACCCTGGGGGTATGATGTGATCAACAGTCTAATGCACACTGTTACAACACACCAGACCACTCCTGTTTAAAGTCCTGAGCGTATGATGTATCAAACAGTCAAACAGGTAGGTGCCTTGTCCTTCATTTGCAAGGAAATTATTTAGTTCTGACCAGATATGAATGTCTCACCAACCATTGCTAACACAAATTCATCTCTCTCTCTCTCTCTCTCTCTCTCTCTCTCTCAGGTAACAAAACTTTATCAAGAACAAAATGGATTTTGGGATGTCTATGTGACTAAAATGACGTGAGTACCGATATGACCTACATAATATGTTTTCTGTCAATTTATTCTTTTAATGGTTTCAATAAATTCAATAAATTCATTCAACAGGCTGGAAAATAAAGCATAACCAAATATTCACAAAATGAAATTGGTTTTCACAGTAAATTTACCTTTGACAGACTTACGGAGACCCAGTTGTAAGATAATGTCTTTCTTCTTGATCCTGCAGTTCAGGATCTGTGCTGGCACAGCTGGCCGTGATCTTTGAGAAGACTGGGATCTCTTCCTCCACCGTCGCCCAGGTGTTGGAGACTGGTCTGCCTCAGCTGGAACTCGACGGCCTTACAGTGGACCCAACCTCCCTGTTCAACAGTAGCTGACACCGATCTCATTACAGCCTGTTACATTACATTACATTACAGGCATTTAGCAGACGCTCTTATCCAGAGCAGTCCAGCCCAGCAGGACTCAATCCACATCTGTCCTCAAATGTGACACAGGATTAAATGTTAAAAGTTTTTTGTTGAACTGGTGGAGTTCAGCAATGAATCCGCTCAACTCGTTTTAAAGAAATATAGAAATAAGGAACCATTTAACTTTTCGTTTAAACATCGGCACTCTGCTGTATTAATGTATTAATAACATGCACATTTAACCCCCCCAGACACAGAGTCCCAGCCTTCGCCGTTTCCCAGGTCTTTCCCTGGATATGCTGTGGCCATCATTGTCATGTGTGGACTCGTCATCATTCTGCTTTTTGTAGCTCTGGTGCTCGTAAGTAACTCATGACTGAATCTCCACATTGCTCACGCTCTTCTCTCTGAACCCCCTACACATGGTCAGAGGCTTTTTGCCTCACCTTGGCAAGGTGATCGCAGTCACCATCTGTATAATGTGTTATTTAGCTGATGCTTTAATCCAAAGCGACTTTGATAAACCCCCCCTGGATTGCAATGCAGGGTGAAGGGCCTTGCTCAAGGGCCCAACACTACGCTACAGGCTGCCCTGTGAAAAGACCATTTAAGGAATGCAGTTTGTAGATGTGAAATGGCCAAAATTCATGATTCATTATTGTTTTCAGAGGTTAATCCAATGATCTCTTCTGTATTACACTGCAATGTGTCTTCTACTGTCAGAATCACTTGGCCACAATCCATAGTTCTCCAATAATGTTCACACATGTGCTACAAAATGTTCATTAGCTGATGGCCCAGCAGATGGATTTCTTTCAGCTGCAGAAGCAGTTCAATATAGCCCTCCCTCGTACCCTAAAACTCAGTCTAAACCCATGCGGTGGTACTTATTTCCGATTTCCGATTTTCCAGCCAGGCTAGGGGGTGGGGGGGGGGATGAGCTTAAGCTCCGGTTCCATCCTGATATATTTTCTTTCTTCACTCTCTCTCTCAGGGGTGTAAAACAGGGATGTGGGAGAAGCTGAAGAGGTCTCTGTCATCCAGCTCCCAGCAGTACAATATTGCTGCAGCTCATAATGCCGTCTGATTTGCACATTTATTTCTGACAGTGTAGGCCATGTTTTATGTCTTATTTCATTATAATTGTATTAAGTCAACCATGCATATTACACATCAATAATGAAAACACCACCTGCATTACGCGTGAATGTACAATGAATGTTCCAGAATGTTTCACAGATGATCAATGCACTGATGTGGCACGGTAAAATGTATTGATCTTCTGTTATTACTCCACACTCATTATGATGTCATAATGAGATATAGACCAGCATTCCCCCAGTCAGAGAGTTATTGCTCTGGCACATGTTTAATCTAACCTGCGTTTCCTGAAGACTTCTTAACTCTACGTCCTTCGCAAGTTGATAAAAGCATCAGCTGACTGACCGCAACATTTCATTTATTTATTAGTATTTATGACCGAGATAATCAAATCACCGCCGTTGAGAGCAGATAACTGCTGGTTTTCAATACACAGACAATTACTATGACCACATCTCACTTCAGGACCAACCTGTCCACCATAGGTGCATGGGGTCATAATATGATATTTTAACAAAGTAGGCCTTAGATGGGAAAATGACAACAAATAGATAAAACATGAATTAACCAACACATGTCTGGTTTATTAAAATGTTTATTGCCCCAACAATCATAATGATAATAAAAAAATGAAGGCTTAATGCCTGTGTTTGTGGCATTTCAAATGTTTCTGCCTCTGAGCTGCTCGTGCACTCTTCATTGTTTATAAACAGAAACCTATCCATTATTATTATTATTATTATTACTATTATTATTATTGGGCATACAATACAGGGCTGTTCAAAAAATAATCTAAATATAAAACAGGACCTTTCTTTATGTTTTTCTTTGCAACAAAAAATTAAACCTTTTCGTAACCTTAACCTTTAAGCTTCAAACTATTTTAAGTTAAAAACACAGAAATGTTACAGAAAATGTTTTGACAATAAACACATTTGAGTACAAACACTCAGGCTCAAATAAGTCACTTAGCTTTGATCAGTAATCCTGGGCGACAAAGGCTCTTCATTAGTGTGCACATAGAGTGACTGCTCTCAAATTATTATTATATCACATATATAATTTTATGAATTTCCCCTTAATCTTAACTTTTATTTATGAATTAAAAAGTATTACACTGTGGTTATTGCTCCATAAAGTACTAGAATTAATATTTGTGTGGTGTTCTAGATAGATAGCCAGCCTTCATTAAAGTTTGACTAACTTCAAGAAATGACTGATTTCATAGGAAATAAAATCTCTAAAGCACTGACTTAGATTTTTTTTTTCATAGTGATAAAACATTATGAAAATAATGTTCAATTATTATTAGCTGTATTCAGGCTGGCATGACTGTTAATCTCCAGAACAATAAATAACTTTTCAAAAATGAACAATTAACTGAGAAGGCTCTATGGATTTACACAGGATGACATGAAGGCATTAAGACTCCCAATTATTTAAACCCTACCAGTAGATTAGCTTGAAGGATAAATCTGAGAATTCATTATTAAAAGCCCACGTGTATCAGCATTTTCTTCCTGGGTTTAGCATCTAAAATGGGCACAAAATGTTCACAAAGAGCAGTGAGGCAGGTTTTTTGAGAAGTCCCAAATCCTGCCCCTGTGTTAACATTTAGCAACGTCATCTGATAAGTTTGCAAAAATATGCATCATGTCACATGGGAATTAGCTTGGAAAAATAGCAGTTGTCCCCTAAAATAGACATACTCCTACCTAAATTGCAATTATTCCACCTGAATCAGCATGGAACACAAATCGAAAGCTCCAGGATCATAAGAAAAGCTGAAACACATGCATGTGGGTCTTTGATGTATGGACAAATAGAAGTTAGTGGACACCTTTCTCGGCTCGACTACAAGGTTTTGTTTACAATTTAGGTCCACTTGAAACAGTGCTGGGAACAGTGATCTTCTGGGTGGCTGGGTGTGTTTTTGTTCCTTAAAATGTCCTTTTGATTTGCCATTATTGCACAATGTTCATCTTGGGGTGATGGGTTTACAGGGGAGTTTACCAGAAGTGGGACAACAGCAATGATGTGAAAACAAAGCATAAAGCCGTGACCAGGCTCGTCTTGGTGCCGACTCCATCTGCGGATGAGGCTATGACTGTCAAAGTGTGAGAAAAGAACAAAAAACAACATTTCAGTGGACAGCACGGCAAATGAAGTAGAACATTCATTCCGGATATCGACTCATCAACAGTGTAAATGCAGTAGCTGCAGTAACTCTTGATCTGCCGGCTTTACTTCCATCAAAACAGTCAAAGAAGCTATGGATTAATGTAAAAAAACAAAAACGTCTCATATGTATTTTCAGAGAAAATATTCACTCATTCTTTGCTATTTTTTATTGCCTACCAGACATTGCGCATCTCTTGTGTTTTATTTTTTGCGTGGCATTACAGAAATTACGACGGAGAGTAAGCAAAGCCTCCCAGCACAGATGGGGCTTGGCAAGAAATATTCTTGCAATAGAGTGTAATTATTATAAGAATTCATATTAAATTATCAAATTACAGCAACATAACCCTATGTATGACCTACCAATCCCATTGACTGTAATTGAGTGTGGGTCAATGTTTAAGTTGACTTGTCCGTTCCGTACTGCGTTTGCCAGAGAGCTCGCTATTTCAGTGCTGTTGGGAACACTTCCTGAGGAGTTGAAGGCCAAACGTGACATGGTGATGATTGATCCAGCCCTGGATGCAAACACGTACAGGTATTAACACACACACAGTACGCGCCCATTTGTACCCGCACATGTACACGCATAGGCACACACACATATGTGCACACACACAGACACAGAAGGCCAGACCTGACGTTGTGACGATTGATCCAGCCCGAATGCACACACGCATAGGCACACACGCATATTTGTGGATGTGCACACACACAGACACACACACAAACACAGAATGGAATAAGTGGATTGGCACCTGAAACTTGTGACAGTCATCCCGAGGAATGATGAGAAGTTGGCTCTGAAGACTGGCTCTATCTGAAAATGAAGGCACAGTTCAGCAGTCCGCACTGCCATTCCCAGGACAATACTGAACTAGGTGTACCTATAGTTAATGCACACTTATCGCATATTTTAATGTGTGCCATGTTACTTTTAAGACTTACCGTGTTGCTTTTGCAACTTTAATATTATTTTACAAATTATTTTATATAATTTTATACAATACTTGTCTATTCCTGTACTGACAGACACAGGCACAGTCACTGCCAGGTCAGGTGAGAGGCTTACCTGCTCCCTTGTGATGCGCGCTCTGTTTGAAAAGACCTCTGAGCTTTGGTTTGAAAGCGCATTTACAAATGTATCCAAGGACGTGAATACCAGCTCCACTACACGGTTGGGGATTGCTGTAAATACATACATATCTTACACTGATGACTTTTTAAAAGCACAACATATGTTCCTTATGAAGAATAACAGCATAATTGCAAGTTTGCCATACATACCATATTTCAGTATTGCACAGTTACGGTATATACAAATAAAAATAAACAACATCAACAACAACAAAAATAAATAAATCAGAACATTTGTTTTGCTTACTTGTAACAGCAATAGAATTGGGGTCAATAGTGAGGTTGAATGTGTTGTTGGGGCTGTTCACAGCATCCACCAGTGTAGTAACAACTTCCTCACTGGTTGGGACTGACTCTGGTGGTGTGTTGTCGTTAAAGACCAGCTCTATTTGGGCCTGAGTACTGTTCTCCATGCGGAATAGTGCCACGGGCCTGTGAGGGAACAGGATGCGCCCAGAGAGAGCGACATGGAGAACAGGGACGGACAATGAAGTCATTCCAAACCTCCCCCTGTCAACTCTCCCGGTACCGCGGATTATAGCAAATCGTTTTTTCCTCCATTTTGATAGTTCAGTGGTCACTGTGCACCCATTTTAAAATAAATGCAAGGATAGAATGGCAATTTCAAGTGGAGATTAACACATTTTTACTTCTGTAGTTTAAAAATACATTTTTAACAAGGGTATACATAGGGTGAAAAAGGTCTGAACATCAACAGAGTGTCATAATCCTTTGATTGTTATTATGTAATGTAATCAAAATTACACAAAAACAGCTTTGATTGGCACTTCTCTATGAATAGATTATATTACCTGAATGCGATCACAATTGTCTCAACAAAAATGAATCCAAAGCGTCGACTGTAGATCAGGTCACACTGTAATAATCAGTGGGAGAAAAAAAGGATTTAGTGATCTTTATAATTTTGTTGTTGCAGCACAAGCATTTAAACAATCATTTAAGCTTGTCTTTTTAGGTTTGTATATACATATGCTACACCTAATTACATGACAAATTAAATATGTCACTTTTGATGACTGTGATCAAAACACAAGAAATGTAATACGTCGATTGGATCAAAAAGATTTTAATTGCATCAGGAGGTTGCAATTAAGTTTGGTCTGGATTCTGGATCTGAGCATAAATGATCCAGAATTCTATGTTAGTGGAATACTTGAGACAAATACAATGTTGGTGAAATCATACTGAAAAAAATGAATGCTGAAACATATTTCTGCAGTATCCAAGTGAAAGTCTGCTAGCATTCAATTCGTCAACATTAATAGTAAATAAGTAACATTATATACTTCTGCATGGGATACTCTTTTATATGGTTGTATTTCAGGTCCGATGTATGGTGGAGGGAATATTGTTAATGCTATTTCACAATTGGAATTGAATCAGCTTTACATTTGTGAATGCCTACTTATATTGGATCTGTAGAAATCCGATCTTTCAACTGTGTTGCATAAAGTCTAAACAGGGCCTGTAGAATGCCAGTTAGTATGAAATTAAATCTTGATGCTTTGTCAGTACTAGTGTTAATTCACAAAAGGTACAATCCATAATGTTGCCATAGGCTTAAGAACATAAAACAACAGAGTTACTGGGCTTTCTTTGATCCTTGAATTACATATTACCAGCAGATCTTGGTCAAATACACAATTGTTTGGATTCGAATACTTTTCTAAGCTTTACTGAAATACTCAAGAACTGCAAACATGGCCTTCTGGTCCCCTGCACCAGGCAAAATCAATTTAGAATTTGAATCCAAAAGAATAACATAGGCTACATGTGTATTTGACCCAGCTCTGATTATCAGGGTCTGGTTACTCGTGTTTTGCTGAGTTTCTATAGCAGAATCTGAGACAGAATTTCTGACAGCCTGAATGAGAAGAAAATAGAGACTTACTGCAATAATCACAATCCTTGCTAGGCCCCGGAATGCTGGTGAATTGTTATCACTGAATGCAGGTATGAAGGGGTTCTGCAAAGTAGCTTGAAGTCCCACAACTGGAGTGCTAGGTGGACGAATTGTGGGGGCTGTAGTTGTAGTTGTAGTTGTAGTAGTTGTAGTTGTAGTTGTAGTTGTAGTTGGAGTTGGAGTTGTAGTTGTAGTTGTAGTTGGAGTTGGAGTTGTAGTTGGAGTTGTAGTTGTAGTTGGAGTTGGAGTTGTAGTTGTAGTTGGAGTTGTAGTTGGAGTTGGAGTTGTAGTTGGAGTTGTAGTTGTAGTTGGAGTTGGAGTTGGAGTTGTAGTTGGAGTTGGAGTTGGAGCTGTAGTTGTAGTTGATTAATGTGAGATTTGTTCATTAAAACTTAAAGCTCATAATTTGAAAATATGTGGTATGGTACCATAAAATATGGTAAGACATTCATTCCACAGTGATTAACTGCGCTCAAGAAATGTAAGAAAGAGTGAAAAGAGTTACAATATGCCTTGCGCTCTCCTATGTGATAGCAAAGGCTTTGCATGCTTACATGGAAAACCTTGTCAATCCTCGTCTTTTGTTGCTCAGTGCTCAGTGAGTGTGCATTTTTAGAAATGAACAATGCTGCATTACCCACCTTCAGTACTGACTGTAATTGAGGAAGACTCAATGGTTAGAGTATTAATTGCCATGGGACTGTTCTGGAGAGCGGTGACTATGTCAGTATCACTGGGTACATTTGATGAGCGGAAGACCATAGCTCCTTCTGTGACAACTGATCCACTCCTTGATACAAACAGACAAGCAGGTGATATTATAAGATATTACATAGTTACTACAGGCATAAAGAATCATGAGATGCACACATGCAAACACACATGCACATGCACATGCATATGCACACACACACACACACACACACACTCGCACGCACGCACACGCATGCACGCGCACATGAACACATGCACACACATAAACGCACACACAGAATTAGCTTATTTTGCAAAGATATCACAAGCGTTGACACATCACCTCTACACCCTCCACCCCAAAACACGCACAAGAAGAATTTTATATTCACCTGAATCTTGTTACACGATAGCTCTCGAAGGAATTAGGAAAGGCAGACCTGTACAATGGTGTTAGCTGAAAGTGTAAGCACAGTTCATTCACCAACATGTCAATTTCCTACAATGTCTTTCAAGAGAGAATGTAACTATTGCAATTCATAACATGAAAAACTGTAAATTAAGTAATTTTTTTACATACTGTATATTATTCTAGCAAATGATTAAGGTTCTCTTTTTTTAAATAATTTATAGAGATCAAACTAAATCTAATATTACAATGACAATAAGAATTATATTATACAATTTTCATTTTCACATTTACAGTTTTTTACAATTGGATACCCCAATGTCCCAATAATGAGAATGCGTTTTCAAACATAGATAGCGCAACAGCAGTCTATTTTACATTGCTTTCACACAAAATGAATTCAATGACAACATCATAATAATTCATGAATTATTTCCTCATTGAAACATAACCACCAGCAATATCACGTTTCATGTTTGTCACATCATGTTTCATGTTTATTCATTGTCTTAGTTACGTTATTGTCATGTCACCTATTATGTTAGTCGAGTCTCGCCATGTTTTTATGTTTTATTTCTTGTTACATTTAATTTTCATGTCATGTTACGTTTCATGTTTAGTTGTTATGATTTAATTGTTAGTCTTGTCTTGTCACATTACGTAGTTTATTCAGGTCATATTTCACAAATTTGTTATGTCACGATTTATGTTTATTTCATGTTATGTTCTGTTCATTGATTAGCATACACTTTTCTGTGTCTTTCTGCAAACCTTGCATTCATGCTCTTCTCTCTCTCTCTTTCTGTCACTCACGCTTACCTAATTGTTTCAATTTGTCTTGTCTTACTAATCTACTAACTTAGATCAGGTTTGGATAATACTAACATTCTAACCATGTGTTCATGTTACCTTATGTTTCTTGTGCATGTCATTTAGTAATTTACTAATGCTAGGGCAGGTTTATTACTAACAATGACTAATTATCTTGTTAACTTGTCAATCCTCCACACCTGATTTCCATTGTCATGCTGCTCTCAAGCTAATTGTCTGCACCTGCTACACCTGCATATAAGCTCAGTTCCATGTTGTGTCTTTGTGAAATTGTTGCCCCCCTGTTTGTCAGTGCATGGTTGAGTGAGTTTGGCAAGCCATTGTTTGCCTGTTAAGAGCCAAGCCTGTTTATTGACCATTGTTATTGACTTCTGTTTTGTTGACCATTGCCTGCCTGTACCACAAACTTTGTCTGCTGTCTTTGTGCTTCTGCCCCGCGGAGCGGACTTCGGTCTTGACTCTTGCGCTGTCATCGACCCCCGAGCCTGCCTGCCGTCCGCCTGCACTACTGCCCCACTGACAGCTTTCCTGGTTACTGGACTTTTTGCATGGTTTACCAATTTCAAGACTGCCCTCTCCCTCGGTACTCTACTTTGGTTTTGGCTGGATTTCACGTGTATGAACTTTGCTTGTTTTTCGCCTACGGTAACTGGATATTCCCTGAATAAAGCCCTGACAGGACTTTATTACAGCTCTGTTGTCTGAGTCGTGAATTTTGGGTCCAACCCGCACCCGTCTCAAGCAAATAGTTTTGCACAGGTTAACATACTGTTTTCAAAACTGTTAAGCCTGAGTTCAAAACATAACACAATTGGGTTAGACAGCCATTTGATACATTTTCACCATAATAGCATATTGAAATACCCTCAGTGAACACTTTATTATTAGGCATTTATTAGGCTTATTTTTCTGACTCATTAAGTCTTCTGCTGCTGCCTATTCACTTAGAGCTTTGATGCGTTGTGTGTTCAGAGATGCTCTTCTGCATACCACTGTTGTAATGTGTGGTTATTTGCATTGCTGTCACCTTCCTGTCAGTTTTGAATAATCTGGCCCTTCTCTGATGTCTCTCATAAACAAAGGTTTCAGCCTGAAGAACTGCTGCTCACTGGATGTTTTGTTTCTCGCACCATTCTCACCATTCACAGTTTCTGAGATACTGAAACCACCCTGTCTGCCATCAACAATCATTCCATGGTCAAAGTGACTTGCATCAAATCCGCTTTCTGATGGTTCATTTGACCATTAACTGAAGCTTCTGGAAGTTATATGGCCAGTGACAAAGTGACCTTGTTGGTTGACACCTTTAGTCAGTGTTATGGTAGAATAAATTGTCTTAGTGCATTTTGTGTGCAGGATTAACTGTTGTGCAAAGCTGCATGTTGGTAAGGAGAACTGTGTTAAGAGTTTTGAAAAAGTGTACTAATTGTAAAAAAACAAATTGCATAGAAACCTTTTCAAGAGTATGCCAGCTAAACATGGGTGAGTGTGACGGTGATCGACTGATTCTAACAACAGTGATACACACAAGTCATCTCTTTTTTTCCACTTAAATCACTTACCGTATTGCTTACTGACTGTGCTCGAGTTTGAAAGGCAGTTGAGCTGGTGTTTGCGAGATCAGCTACAAATGTGTCACTGGAGGTGAACTGAAGAAATCTGGTGGTGGTGGGAACTGTAGTGGAGAAAACAGTTCTAGTTAGGGCAATTGTGGTTATTATAGCTAGTATTATATTTGTGGTTGTAGGAGTTGATGTACCATCTGTTACTGTAATTGTTGGTGTTGCAGTGGTTGGCGCATTTGTAGTTGTAGGAGTTGTTGTACCAGCTGTTACTGTAGTTGTTGGTGTTGCAGTGGTTGGCGCATTTGTAGTTGTAGGAGTTGTTGTACCAGCTGTTACTGTAGTTGTCGGTGTTGCAGTGGTTGGCGCATTTGTAGTTGTAGGAGTTGTTGTACCAGCTGTTACTGTAGTTGTCGGTGTTGCAGTGGTTGGCGCATTTGTAGTTGTAGGAGTTGTTGTACCAGCTGTTACTGTAGTTGTTGGTGCTGCAGTGGTTGGCGCATTTGTAGTTGTAGGAGTTGTTGTACCAGCTGTTACTGTAGTTGCTGGTGTTGCCGTGGTTGGCGAATTTGTAGTTGTAGGAGTTGTTGTACCAGCTGTTACTGTAGATGTTGGTGTTGCAGTGGTTGGTGCATTTGTAGTTGTAGGAGTTGTTGTACCAGCTGTTACTGTAGTTGTTGGTGTTGCAGTGGTTGGCGCATTTGTAGTTGTAGGAGTTGTTGTACCAGCTGTTACTGTAGTTGTTGGTGTTGCAGTGGTTGGCGCATTTGTAGTTGTAGGAGTTGTTGTACCAGCTGTTACTGTAGTTGTTGGTGTTGCAGTGGTTGGCGCATTTGTAGTTGTAGGACTTGATGTACCAGCTGTTACTGTAGTTGTTGGTGTTGCAGTGGTTGGCGCATTTGTAGTTGTAGAAGTTGTTGTACCAGCTGTTACTGTAGTTGTTGGTGTTGCAGTGGTTGGCGCATTTGTAGTTGTAGGAGTTGTTGTACCAGCTGTTACTGTAGTTGTTGGTGTTGCAGTGGTTGGCGCATTTGTAGTTGTAGGAGTTGTTGTACCAGCTGTTACTGTAGTTGTTGGTGTTGCCGTGGTTGGCGCATTTGTAGTTGTAGGAGTTGTTGTACCAGCTGTTACTGTAGTTGTTGGTGTTACAGTGGTTGGCGCATTTGTAGTTGTAGGAGTTGTTGTACCAGCTGTTACTGTAGTTGTTGGTGTTGCAGTGGTTGGCGCATTTGTAGTTGTAGGAGTTGTTGTACCAGCTGTTACTGTAGTTGTTGGTGTTGCAGTGGTTGGCGCATTTGTAGTTGTAGGAGTTGTTGTACCAGCTGTTACTGTAGTTGTTGGTGTTGCAGTGGTTGGCGCATTTGTAGTTGTAGGAGTTGTTGTACCAGCTGTTACTGTAGTTGTTGGTGTTCCAGTGGTTGGCGCATTTGTAGTTGTAGGAGTTGTTGTACCAGCTGTTACTGTAGTTGTTGGTGTTGCCGTGGTTGGCGCATTTGTAGTTGTAGGAGTTGTTGTACCAGCTGTTACTGTAGTTGTTGGTGTTGCAGTGGTTGGCGCATTTGTAGTTGTAGGAGTTGTTGTACCAGCTGTTACTGTAGTTGTTGGTGTTGCCGTGGTTGGCGCATTTGTAGTTGTAGGAGTTGTTGTACCAGCTGTTACTGTAGTTGTTGGTGTTGCAGTGGTTGGCGCATTTGTAGTTGTAGGAGTTGTTGTACCAGCTGTTACTGTAGTTGTTGGTGTTGCAGTGGTTGGCGCATTTGTAATTGTAGGAGTTGTTGTACCAGCTGTTACTGTAGTTGTTGGTGTTGCAGTCGTGAAACCTATTAGAATTGGAATAATTGGAGATATGTACATTAAAACTTAAAACTTGACATGGATACAATTGGAGAGAGCAGGGTAAGCTGAAAATATGTGCCTGAGACTGCATTCTTTCATTTGGTAAGACATTCATTCCACAGTGATATACTGCGCTCAAGAAATGTAAGAAAGAGTGAAAAGAGTTACAATATGCCTTGCGCTCTCCTACAGTATGTGATAGCAAAGGCTTTGCATGTTTACCTGGAAAACCTTGTCAATCCTCGTCTTTTGTTACTCAGGCAACAACATTACACTTTACAGCGCAGTGGCTGTCTTTCTATGGGGAATATTGGGCAGAATGACAGCACCAGTTGAAGAAAAATCTTCCTACTTAAGTGCTTGGTGAGTGTGCATTTTTAGAAATGAACAATGCTGCATTACCCACCTTCAGTACTGACTGTAATTGAGGAAGACTCAATGGTTAGAGTATTAATTGCCATGGGACTGTTCTGGAGAGCGGTGACTATGTCAGTATCACTGGGTACATTTGATGAGCGGAAGACCATAGCTCCTTCTGTGACAACTGATCCACTCCTTGATATAAACAGACAAGCAGGTGATATTATAAGATATTACATAGTTACTACAGGCATAAAGAATCATGAGATGCACACATGCAAACACACATGCACATGCACATGCACGCAAACACACACACACACACACACACTCGCACGCACGCACACACATGCACGCGCACATGAACACATGCACACACATAAACGCACACACAGAATTCGCTTATTTTGCAAAGATATCACAAGCTTTGACACATCACCTCTACACCCTCCACCCCAAAACACGCACAAGAAGAATTTTATATTCACCTGAATGTTGTTACACGATAGCTCTCGAAGGAATTAGAAAAGGCAGACCTGTACAATGGTGTTAGCTGAAAGTGTAAAGCACAGTTCATTCACCAACATGTCAATTTCCTACGATGTCTTTCAAGAAAGAATTTAACTATTGCAATTCATAACATTAAAAACTGTAAATGACGTAATTTTTTAACATACTGTATATTGTTCGAGCAAATGATTAAGGTTATCTTTTTTTAAATAATCTATAGAGATCAAACTAAATCTAATATTACAATAACAATAAGAATTATATTATACAATTTTAATTTTCAAATTTACAGTTTTTTTACAATATCCCAATAATGAGTATGCTTTTTCAAACATAGATAGCACAACAGCAGTCTATGTGGACAAAACTGTGAACCATTTTACATTGCTTTCACACAAAATGAATTCAATGACAACATCATAATAATTTATTAAATATTTCCTCATTGAAACATAACCACCAGCAATGTCACGTTACATGTTTGTCACATCATGTTTCATGTTTAGTCATTGTCTTAGTTACGTTATTGTCATGTCACGTATTATGTTAGTCAAGTCTCGCCATGTTTTTATGTTTTATTTCTTGTTACATTTTCATGTCATGTTACATTTCATGTTTAGTTGTTATGATTTAATTGTTAATCTTGTCTTGTCACATTATGTAGTTTATTCAGGTCACATTTTGCAAACTTGTTATGTCATGATTTATGTTTATTTCATGTTATGTTCTGTTATTTTATTGGCATACACTTTTTTGTGTCTTTCTGCAAACCTTGCATTCATGTTTTTTCTCTCTCTCCCTTTCTGTCACTCACGCTTACCTAATTGTTTCAATTTCCCTTGTCTTCTTACTAATCTACTAATTTAGATCAGGTTTGGATAATACTAACATTCTAAACATGTGTTCATGTTACCTTATGTTTCTTGTGCATGTCATTTAGTAATTTACTAATGCTAGGGCAGGATAGGTTTATTACTAACAATTACTAATTATCTTGTTAACTTGTCAATCCTCCACACCTGATTTCCATTCTCATGCTGCTCTCAAGCTAATTGTCTGCACCTGTCTACACCTGCATATGAGCTCAGTTCCATGTCATGTCCCCCTGTTTGTCAGTGCATGGTTGAGCGGGTTTGTCAAGCCATTGTTTACCAGTTAAGATCCAATCCTGTTTATTGACTATTGTTATTGACTTCTGTTTTGTTGACCATTGCCTGCCTGTACCATGAACTTTGCCTGCTGTCTTTGTGCTTCTGCCCTGCGGAGCGGACTTCGGTCTTGACTCTTGTGCCGTCATAAACCCCAAGCCTGCCTGCCGTTCGTCTGCACTACTGCCCCACTGACAGCTTTCCTGGTTACTGGACTTTTTGCATGGTTTACCGATTTCAAGACTGCCTTCTCCCGCGGTACTGTGCTTTGGTTTTGGCTGGATTTCACGTGTATGAACTGCTTGTTTTTCGACTACGGTCACTGGATATTCCCTGACTAAACCCCTGACGGGACTTTTACAGCTCTGTTGTCTGAGTCGTGCATTTTGGGTCCAACCCCCCACGCATCCGTCTCAAGCAAATAGTTTTGCACAGGTTAACATACGGTTTTTAAAACTGTTAAACCTGAGTTCAATTTGAACAATATCATTTGAACATTAACTGAAGCTTCTGGAAGTTATATGGCCAATGACAAAGTGACCCTGTTGGGTGACACCTTTAGTCAGTATTATGATGGAATAAATTGTGTTTTGGTAGTCTTAGTGCATTTTGTGTGCAGGTTTAACTGTTGTGCAAAGCTGCATGTTGGTAAGGAGAACTGTGTTAAGAGTTTTGAAAAAGTGTACTAATTGTAAAAAAACAAATTGCATAGAAACCTTTTCAAGAGTATGCCAGCTAAACATGGGTGAGTGTGACGGTGATCGACTGATTCTAACAACAGTGATACACACAAGTCATCTCTTTTTTTTTTCCACTTAAATCACTTACCGTATTGCTTACTGACTGTGCTCGAGTTTGAAAGGCAGTTGAGCTGGGGTTTGCGAGATCAGCTACAAATGTGTCACTGGAGGTGAACTGAAGAAATCTGGTGGTGGTGGGAACTGTAGTGGAGAAAACAGTTCTAGTTAGGGCAATTGTGGTTATTATAGCTAGTATTATATTTGTGGTTGTAGGAGTTGATGTACCAGCTGTTACTGTAGTTGTTGGTGTTGCCGTGGTTGGCGCATTTGTAGTTGTAGGAGTTGTTGTACCAGCTGTTACTGTAGTTGTTGGTGTTGCAGTGGTTGGCACATTTGTAGTTGTAGGACTTGATGTACCAGCTGTTACTGTAGTTGTTGGTGTTGCAGTGGTTGGCGCATTTGTAATTGTAGGAGTTGTTGTACCAGCTGTTACTGTAGTTGTTGGTGTTGCAGTCGTGAAACCTATTAGAATTGGAATAATTGGAGATATGTACATTAAAACTTGAAACTTGACATGGATACAATTGGCGAGAGCAGGGTAAGCTGAAAATATGTGCCTGAGACATCATTCTTTTGATGAGACATTAATTCCACAGTCATGTACTGCGCTCAATGTAAATGTAAGAGTTAAAAGTTACAATATGCCACATGCTCTCCTACAGTATGGGATGACAAAGCCTTTGCATGTTTACATGGAAAACATTGTCAATCCTCGTCTTTTGTTGCTAGAAGAGCGAGCAGTTGTAGTTAGAGGAGCTATAGGACATAACAGTTGATGCACCTGCAGTTGTGGTTATTGTATATCAGATAATGTAACAGTTGTAGTGC
Source organism: Conger conger (assembly GCF_963514075.1). Taxonomy (NCBI): domain Eukaryota; kingdom Metazoa; phylum Chordata; class Actinopteri; order Anguilliformes; family Congridae; genus Conger; species Conger conger. Next base: position 8,424,345 of record NC_083767.1, read on the forward strand.
CTGGTGTTATAGTAAATATTGGAGGGGCTATGAAAATTGTACTACCTGTGGGTATGGTTGTTGGAGCTGCTGTAAGAGTGGTGGATGTTGCAATGGTGGCCCCAGTTATAGTGGACGATGGGGCTTGAGTTGCTGTGGTAACAATAACCTCAGTCACAGTTGTGGTGGGGGCACCAGTTGTAGTTGGGGTGTCAGTTTCTGTTGTCATAGTAGCCTCTGTCACAGCTGTAGTTGAGGCTTCAGCTGCTATGGCAGAAGTAGCCTCTGTCACAGTTGTGGTGGGGGCACCAGTTGTAGTTGGGGTGTCAGTTTCTGTTGTCATAGTAGCCTCAGTCACAGTTGTGGTGGGGGCACCAGTTGTAGTTGGGGTGTCAGTTTCTGTTGTCATAGTAGCCTCTGTCACAGCTGTAGTTGAGGCTTCAGCTGCTATGGCAGAAGTAGCCTCTGTCACAGTTGTGGTGGGGGCACCAGTTGTAGTTGGGGTGTCAGTTTCTGTTGTCATAGCAGCCTCTGTCACAGTTGTGGTGGGGGCACCAGTTGTAGTTGGGGTGTCAGTTTCTGTTGTCATAGTAGCCTCAGTCACAGTTGTGGTGGGGGCACCAGTTGTAGTTGGGGTGTCCGTTTCTGTTGTCATAGTAGCCTCAGTCACAGTTGTGGTGGGGGCACCAGTTGTAGTTGGGGTGTCAGTTTCTGTTGTCATAGTAGCCTCTGTCACAGCTGTAGTTGAGGCTTCAGCTGCTATGGCAGAAGTAGCCTCTGTCACAGTTGTGGTGGGGGCACCAGTTGTAGTTGGGGTGTCAGTTTCTGTTGTCATAGCAGCCTCTGTCACAGTTGTGGTGGGGGCACCAGTTGTAGTTGGGGTGTCAGTTTCTGTTGTCATAGTAGCCTCAGTCACAGTTGTGGTGGGGGCACCAGTTGTAGTTGGGGTGTCCGTTTCTGTTGTCATAGTAGCCTCAGTCACAGTTGTGGTGGGGGCACCAGTTGTAGTTGGGGTGTCAGTTTCTGTTGTCATAGCAGCCTCAGTCACGGCTGTGGAGGAGGCACCAGTTGTAGTTGGGGTGTCAGTTTCTGTTGTCATAGCAGCCTCTGTCACAGTTGTGGTGGGGGCACCAGTTGTAGTTGGGGTGTCAGTTTCTGTTGTCATAGCAGCCTCAGTCACAGTTGTGGTGGGGGCACCAGTTGTAGTTGGGGTGTCAGTTTCTGTTGTCATAGCAGCCTCAGTCACAGTTGTGGTGGGGGCACCAGTTGTAGTTGGGGTGTCAGTTTCTGTTGTCATAGTAGCCTCTGCCACAGTTGTGGAGGGGGCACCAGTTGTAGTTGGGGTGTCAGTTTCTGTTGTCATAGCAGCCTCAGTCACAGTTGTGGTGGGGGCACCAGTTGTAGTTGGGGTGTCAGTTTCTGTTGTCATAGCAGCCTCTGTCACAGTTGTGGTGGGGGCACCAGTTGTAGTTGGGGTGTCCGTTTCTGTTGTCATAGTAGCCTCAGTCACAGTTGTGGTGGGGGCACCAGTTGTAGTTGGGGTGTCAGTTTCTGTTGTCATAGCAGCCTCAGTCACGGCTGTGGAGGAGGCACCAGTTGTAGTTGGGGTGTCAGTTTCTGTTGTCATAGCAGCCTCTGTCACAGTTGTGGTGGGGGCACCAGTTGTAGTTGGGGTGTCAGTTTCTGTTGTCATAGCAGCCTCAGTCACAGTTGTGGTGGGGGCACCAGTTGTAGTTGGGGTGTCAGTTTCTGTTGTCATAGTAGCCTCTGCCACAGTTGTGGAGGGGGCACCAGTTGTAGTTGGGGTGTCAGTTTCTGTTGTCATAGCAGCCTCAGTCACAGTTGTGGTGGGGGCACCAGTTGTAGTTGGGGTGTCAGTTTCTGTTGTCATAGCAGCCTCTGTCACAGTTGTGGTGGGGGCACCAGTTGTAGTTGGGGTATCAGTTTCTGTTGTCATAGCAGGCTCTGTCACAGTTGTGGTGGGGGCACCAGTTGTAGTTGGGGTGTCAGTTTCTGTTGTTATAGCAGCCTCAGTCACAGTTGTGGTGGGGGCACCAGTTGTAGTTGGGGTGTCAGTTTCTGTTGTCATAGCAGCCTCTGTCACAGTTGTGGTGGGGGCACCAGTTGTAGTTGGGGTGTCAGTTTCTGTTGTCATAACAGCCTCAGTCACAGTTGTGGTGGGGGCAGCAGTTGTAGTCGGGGTTTCTGTTGTCATAGTAGCCTCTGTCGTAGACATGGCTGTTGATGTTGCAGCTACAGTTATATATGACATTTCAGCATTTAGGAAATATATCAGTAAGAACAGTCCCGGAATTATTTTGCTGTTCATTGTGTGTCTTTTTCTGGAGAATTGATAATTTTCAAGTGAGGAATTGATCTGGAAGAGAAACAAAAATGTTCTGTCAAAAGTAAACCTAAAAAATGCCAGACCTTTAGAATAAATATATAAACTAAAAAAGGATGCAATTTTGTTGGTCAAAGACGTCTTAGTAGCATGCATGCCATCAGCAGTAGCTGATACTCTTTCAAGTCTGGGAAAATCTAATCTCAGCCTGTTATTTTTCTGTCTTTATATGCCAATCTATGGTTGTTCTGTGGTGAAGGTATCAGCAACTAACACATTGTGACAAGTCATTCTGTACTCGCATGCATATGTATACACCAGTAGTCTAATGTTTTACTCTGCTATTGGTCTTGATCTTGACTCCTACTTTATTGTTCAGAACCAGATTTCCTCATCTCTGACTGTGTAAAGAGGCATTTGTCTGTTTTGAGTGCCTGAAGGGACATCTATAGGGCGTGTAGCGCAAACAGTTGCATGCTTGATTGTTACACTGTCGAAACATAAAAATGCATATTTCACGGTAAAGCACCGGTGTCTGTGTTGCCAGAGCTTTACAGTATAAATAATGGTAGAAATGTGTTATGCTCACAGTTAAGCTCACTGTAATGAGAACTTCCTGAAAACCTGCTGTAGGTTTTTTCAATAGGTCAGTAAAGTTGAACAAAATGGCTATAACAGGTATGAGCTTTGTTTAATTTAAACCTCATCAAGCACTTCCAGTGCACAGTGTAATTGATTGCAAGTTGAAAGATCTCAATAAAATGTTCTACTTCCCTGACAACAGAACTTTAATAATAATAACTCTACTTAGAAATCTAAACTGATTAAATTCCAGCAAAAAACTCAACTCAATCAATTGATTCACTGAAGAAATATACTTCCACTCAAGTTAGCCTTTAAAAAATGTGACCGAAATTGTCTGATATTGATGAATCATTTTATCAATGCATAAGTCATGGCAGAAGGAACAATGGACGATGTGCACTCAATCCTTTATTGTGCACCCTAAGTGCACAGTAAAATGTTCTGTGTTGAATTCACGCTTACAATGTTCTGTACACATAGTGGAGCCTATTGGACTGACTGTTATGTCAAAACACTGTTAAGAGTTCAATTAACACCTGACCTCTTACTGCGTACTACTGTGGATCTGCTGTCCCTGTCTCTAAAGAAGAACAGTTTCCGTCTCAGACATCAGATGGCAGCCTCAGCCTGTTTTTACTCCCAGAACTGGGAAATTCCAAAGTGAAGCACCTGACTCTGAGGGAATGCATACATTTAACTCTAAATAACATAATACTAAGAAAGTTATGCTACCCTCAGAGATAACACTGTCACATTTAACAAACAGTTGTGCTATAAAGTACACTTCATGGCAAAATGAATTTGTTCATGTATGTCTACATTAATTGTATATAAAACTATTAAACATTTTTTTATTACTTATTTTCACTTGTATCATAGAACACAGGCCATAACAAGGGATAGGTTAACACAGTGTGTGCCCAGTTGTTTGTTTTCAGTTCTTGTCAATATTCTGGTCAAGAGGGAACATGGAGAGTATGAAGTCTGCATAAGACATGTAATATTTTCTCAGTTCCTGTTAGATCTAAAAGGCTAGAACATACCAGAATAAGTGGAATGTCTGACATTTCCTTTTACCTTGCCCAAATGTAAGACTGCTTTTGCTGTCTGGTTTGGCTGGATTTAACCCTGAGTTAGCCTGCTTTATAAGATTACATCTGAGCTGCAATGTTAAGAGGTATAGCAGGTTCTTCCAGTTATTATCAGCATAACCATATAAAAAAAACACATTTAGATTTATTAAATATGCAGGGACAAAGTTGCCATTGTTGCCAATACAATGAATTCGTATTATTACAGATGTATAGCTTTGTGAGATTGATTATCTGATAGATAGGGGAGAGTGGGGTAAGTTGTCACACTGTTCAGTACAATCCTCCAATACTAGACATACTACCTCAAAAATGTAACGGGGTCATTTTCCTGGGTACATGTGGTGAAAATCACACTAATTTCAGGTGAGGACAGTTTTCTTTTGTCACCTTCAAGTGTTGGCCGATTAATTATTTGCATTAACAAACCTGTGTACAGGTCTACCTAATAAATTGCTCACTGAGTGTATTTCACCTGGAGTTTTTGTCTCATTACATTACATTACATTACGTGGCATTTAGCAGACGCTCTTATCCAGAGCGACGTACAACAAAGTGCAAATCAAACACAAAATTAAATTCTGACTCAAATTTAACTGAACTGATTATGACCATTATGACTAAAAACACTGTTTATGGCTGAAATATTATTAGCATTATTAAATTAATGAAAAAAAGTTTAGGTTTTTAGTTTACCTTGGACTATACTTTGTAGTTTTGTAGAATGATAACCCTTTCACAGACCTAAAGTGCTACTAACAACGGTACTGTAGCATTATTCCAAATGAGACTCAAAATAAATGTAATGTGTAAGTACAATGCACACATAATATGGTTAAATCTGACATATTTTCTGTTTATTATTTATATGACCCAATATAGCCCTGTCTGTTTTGTTAATGAGATTTCATTTATATTTCTAATAGCCCTATAAACTGTGTCCTTTTGGACATATAATAATTTCAGTTTCCACATCTCAAAATGATGAATGATTCTTTTTTAAATGAAACATAACTGGGACCATAATAACTTATCTTCTTATAGACTTATATCTTTCAGCGCCTGCGTACATTTATAAACTGGGAAAATAATTTACAGCTGCATCTCACAGCTCTCTGTAGCTGTCTTTGTCAGTACTGGCCTCTTTAGTGAGCTGTAACTGTCTGTGAGGGACAGCTCCCTAACAGAGAGAAAGTCTGCCCCAAGGAGTCATTCCTGTCCATCGCAGAGATGCTCTCCCTATAGTGTCTGCAGCAGGATGCCACAGCGGGTAGCACTGTTGCTTCACAATAAGAAGGTCCCGGGTTCAAAACCTCACCTGGGCCTTTCAGTGTGGAGTTTGCATGTTCTCCCTGTTTCTGCGTGGGTTTCCTCCCACAGTCCAAAGACATGCAGGTTCGGGACTACAGATGAAAATGAGCTCAATAGCTAACTCTGCTGCATTTACATAGATGTGGAAACTGAAGATTTTGATTACTGTGCACTGTCCCTGATAAAAAAAAAAGAAGAAAAAAAAGCTACTGGAGAGCTACTGGGTCTTCTGGGTTTTGTTTTCCCCTTGAATTCTGCACCCGTCTGAGACCCAGCTAACCAGGTGATGAACCATATAATGAACTGCTCTATTTGGTTAATTAAGTGCAGAGTAACATCGAAAACCAGCAGCTCTCCAGGACCAGGACTGGTCTACAGCATATGAAACAATTTTTACAAATCATTACAAAAAAAAAATATTTATAAAAAATATACTTACCTATTTATTCTTTGAGTCAATCACCTGATATGTTCACTAGTAGATTTGTATATTCAATTAATTTCTTGTGCAGTTTTATTTCAACCTAGTCCCGTGCTGCACTTTTTCAAAAGTGAGCCAGAAATCCTGCTCTTGGTTTATAAATGATGACGCCGCCGCTTTCATTAGAGCTCAACGGATTGAGAGATGACGTCCTGCTGCAACCGCTGGAAAGGTTTACTGAATGACTGGTTATGCAGATGCTATTTGTCATAACTCTGTGTTTTCCAACACAGTACCGCACAGATCTGGTTTTCACTTGGCACCACATTGTTGTTTGTATTCAAAGGCATATCAGTGATGCATAACTTCAGAGATATTTTCAACTGTAATCTCATCTCCAATGCAATCCAACCCCGAAGGAAGTTGGGTACAAGGAAGCAGTTTGATAATAACACACACACATTTTATGCAGCAAGAGAAAGTGTGTGAGACTGTACAAGAAAAAAGTGTTTTAGAATAAACAAAATCAGGGAATGGAAATGGTTCATTGAATGGAAACGAAAGCCATAAGCATACCAAAGAAGTAAGACTGAAAAAAAAGGTGTAGAGTTTTTGTACATCCAAGGATTTCCACAATTATAACACAAAGAAGGACGCCATGGAGTCCTCCAGGGGTTTTAAACTAAGAAAGAGTAGCTCTCCTTATATCTTGGAAGACTGGCTTATCCAAAAGACTTGTCACTACACGCCACTCACCTGATAGGCCCTCTGATTTTCGCAGAAGAACAAAGCAGTCAGGTAAGGAAAGCCTATTTCCCCCAACACTGATTCCCAAACACGGCCCTATATGCCTAACATTGATTCCCAAACACGGCCCTATGTGCCCAACATTGATTCCCAAACACGGCCCTATGTGCCCAACACTGATTCCCAAACACGGCCCTATGTGCCCAATACTGATTCCCAAACACGGCCCTATGTGCCCAACATTGATTCCCAAACACGGCCCTATGTGCCCAATACTGATTCCCAAACACGGCCCTATGTGCCCAACATTGATTCCCAAACACGGCCCTATGTGCCCAACACTGATTCCCAAACACGGCCCTATGTGCCCAATACTGATTCCCAAACACGGCCCTATGTGCCCAACATTGATTCCCAAACACGGCCCTATGTGCCCAATACTGATTCCCAAACACGGCCCTATGTGTCCAACATTGATTCCCAAACACGGCCCTATGTGCCCAACACTGATTCCCAAACACGGCCCTATGTGCCCAATATTGATTCCCAAACACGGCCCTATGTGCCCAACACTGATTCCCAAACACGGCCCTATGTGCCCAACACTGATTCCCAAACACGGCCCTATGTGCCCAACACTGATTCCCAAACACGGCCCTATGTGCCCAATACTGATTCCCGAACACGGCCCAATGTGCCCCCTGTGTGTTCTGGTTTACGTCCTAACCACAATTGAAATCCCATGACTTTAAAAACAGTGAAAAGCTACTTGTTCTCAATTAGATGCTTTTCATGTTTAGAGCGATTATTCATCTTAAACTACACTATGTGAAAAATTGCTATAAGTCCCAAGCTTTTTATTGTTTGCAGTGTAGCACAATAAGCAGAATATGAATGTGGCACTCTAATTCTTTGTGGTGTGCACAGCTATTTTGACATGATGTGGTGAAGACCAATCCCTCTCAACACGAAAGCATCTAATTACGATCTAAGAGGACAAAGAGGAATTTGAGCTGTTGCAATATTATGCAAGCATTTCTTTTTAAAGACTGTGCCTCCACAGAAAAATCACTTTAGGTAACTTATTTGATACTTAACTAGGTGTGGTTTGGTTTTTTATTTATTTATTTACTTATTTATTTATTTATATGCAGTTATTTAAAATTTAAAATTAAAAACAGCAGTCAACTCCAACTATGTACATCTACAGTCCATGACATAACCCAAAGAGGTAACACATGAAAAAGGCTGATATATATAAATCATAACCGATATTGAGAACATGGGAGACCCCACACATAAGGACATACTTCACAGAGCTTTTGTCCTTCAGTCATCTGAACACACACACTAGATGATTTGGCCAAGTCTCTCACAACCCGGAATCTCATAGAAAAATGCGTGAGCTCGCATCAGGCTTAACAGAGGTGTAGACACCATGTCTAAAGCTGGCTGCACATTATAAGATAATCCATGACATGCCTGATTCATCCCCCACCCTGAGGCTGGTCTGAACCGATTACCAGTCCCAATTATCCTGTAAAGGAAGGTATTTATGTCCCGAGATGACTGGGAAGTGGAATATTTGCTTTGCTCTGAAGTGACGTTACATTTACGGTTGCCAGATATCCAGTTTTTGACAGGAATGTCTTGTTTTCTCATTTTTGTAGCCTACATGTCCAGTTTGTGGTCACAACCAGACAATGTAGTCTAAATGTTCGATCCTAGTAATGGGAGAAATGTTCTGGTGGTTTGTAATGATCTTACATCCCAATGACTCCCTCCACATCAGTCCACAGGGCAGACCCTGGTTTATAGGCGATTAGTATTGTTTTGATAGATTTTGAATCGGTCAACCCTAGTTTCTGTAAGGTTGTGAGAAACAGAACTCTGATTGATCATGAGTGTAAATGTGCATTTTAAAAGCTGACATGGAATGAAGCTGAAATGATAATGATGGGGTAAATTCAGCCCCAGATTGACTAGCAAAGAAATAAAAAGCACAGAAAGAAATATTGCAAAAGACAAATTCCACCTTCCCTTCCACAAAACAATCTCCGGATGAATGTGAGAAAAGATGGAACGTGTTTTCTGTGAGGTGTCAGAGATTGCGGAGGAGATTTTGGGCTTGTCTAACTCTTAAAAATGTGGCATTGTGCGTGCGTCACCATGGTTTGAATACATGGGCTGAGCCAAAGTAAATTGGGGCATAACGGAGAAGTTGACCTATACCAGTTTTATTTCCCTGTGTCTACATATTCTGTACAAATAAAGCTTGACTTGACTTGTATTAACCTAAAGCATTTAACCAACCTCAACACATGGCGGACAGTCTGTTCACACACACAACACTCCAACTGACTAGTCCATTACATGCATATTTGTATGTCATATATGCTATTATTGGAAAATGGTAAAAGAACACTGTCAGGTGTGCGGGACAGAGGAATCATGCACAGACACAGGAATGAGGACCAAAAGACATAATCCAAAATACAGGTCCAAAACTAAGTAGTGAATACAAGATACAGAGGTACAGAGATCCACAATCCAAAAGACAGAGTCCAAAAGGTCAAGCAGAGAGCAAAACCAGGAAGTCCCAAAAACAGGAGAACAGATAAACAGAGGTTAACGGGTCAGAGATCCGGTGGATAGAAATATAGGGTTCAGGTAACATCAGGAAATAGAGCAGGTAACAGAAACAGAAAACACCGAAACAGAGAGAAAACAGTGGAAAGCACACACACAGACAACATGGGAAAAACAAGGGGCAAAGGGTACGGAGGTGACACCTTGTATCTGTGGCTTATTTGTCTTTGGATTAAACAAATGTCATACTTATTTGACTTATTCTATTTCCAATAAGCTTGGCCAGATTAAAACTTCCTTATTCCTTGTTAAGAAGAGGCTTAAAAAAAAGGTGTTTCATTTTGATTGTCAGTGTGTGAAAGTAGGCTGTAGATCAGGTCAGACCTGTGAGGTAAGGCAAGAGCTACAAAACATTTGTTGTGAAAGAAAAATTGGAAATTGGTCAAAAATATAATGTGAGCCAGTGCTCATCTTAAGGAAGAAGAAGCTGGAATTCTTGGCAAAAGATCTGTGTACTTTCTTAAATGCTTCAGCTGAATAATTAGTGATGACCGTTGTGACACAAGTCCCTGGAATGCACTATGAACATCATAGGCACTTAAAACACTTTTTGTTTTGTTTTTGAGTGTAATATTTACTTATGTTGAGTTCCATGTTCTATTCATTATTATTCGTTTAAATTAAATAATATGATAAGGAAATGATGTAGGGACGAGCCTATGATGTGTGGAGAGCGACTGAGGCAGCATTTTTCAAGAGCTGAGTGCACTGGGATGCCGCACAGAACAAAGAGGCAATATCAAAGGTTTCCCACAGCATTTTTTCACTGACTAATCTGTAATCATTTCATCCCTAAAGAATGGCCTAAGCGATGATCATCTTTCTACCAGATTTATTTTTAGTAACACAACAATCAGATAAACTGAGCGAAACAATACAAACTATTTTATTTATTTTTTCTTTCCTTGCCAGTGACTGGGTTCTTCTGCTACCATAACTAAGGTATGCAGTGTCACCTGTTGCACGGCTCAACTACTATGTTTCTCAAATTACCTCTCCATCTGATGTTCAGTCCAACTGTATGCATATACTGGTCAGTAGTGTCGGTCTGTCTGCAGAACTGCTGCTCACTTGATTTTTTTTGTACCATTCTTTGCAAACTCTAGAGACTAGTGTGCATGAAAATCCCAGGAGATGAGCAGTTTCTGAGATACTGTATCGGTATTTTTAGTTGGCTAGGTAAGCAGTGTTTGGATAGTTAACTTTGGTCACTTTTGCTCTGTTTGTTTGTTTGTTTGTTTGTTTGTTAAAAAAAAAAAAAGGCCCTTGTCCTTATCTTTGTTGTACAGGTAGCAGTTGAAATTGTACTTCCCTCTAGGGTCTTTCAGCGAACTTATCCCTGGTTATGGGTATGCACTTTGTTGTACGTCGCTCTGGATAAGAGCGTCTGCCAAATGCCAATAATGTAATGTAATGTACTCAAACCACCCCTCTGCCACCAACAATCATTCCACGGTCAAAGTCACATTTTTCCCCATTCTGATGGTTGATGTGAACATTAACTGAAGCTCCTGACCCGTATCTACATGATTGTATGCACTGCACTGCTGCCACACAATTGGCTGTTTAGATAATTGCATGAATAAGTAGGTGTAATAAAGTCAAAATGTTCCTAATACAGTGCTCGGTGAGTGTATATGGTTATATAATAAAAAATTTTAAGCAAGGTTGTGATGGTATGTAATTATATAATACTTTGATCAGTCAGGATCACTCATTGTCATGGCTGTGGTGGTGGTTGTGTTTCCAACCATAGTATTAGTTCTCCAACACTTTAGAGATAGTGATAATTTGGCAAAAACTTATTAACCTACATTGCTTTGAATCAGTGTGCAAAAAACATAATTTTCCACCATGACGAACACGAGCTCTTCTCAGCATCGGCATCTGCCTGCATGGTCACTCTCTTAACCTAAATCTCAGAGCTAAACCTTACCCGCAAGCGGTCAGAAACTGCTTATCACTGCTCTAGTCAATGCCAAAAAATATTACAGAACTGGATAAAAGAAACACTTCCGTAGAACAATGGTTATAATCTTATGATCACTTACGTCACTCACATGCTTATAATGATAGCCAGAAACAAATTCAATGGACATGAAAATGAAAATTAGCTCATTGGCTAACTGGCATATTTACATTGATATGGAAATAATAATGTGTGTATATATATATATATATATATATATATATATATATATATATATATATATATATATATATATATATATATATATATATATGTATAGGTTTCCAGATGAAGGGGGACTATGTGTTTTCTTATAATAAGAAACCATCCGTGCCGCCACTCTCAGACCATGAGAAACAAAATTCTCTGGTCTGATGAGACAAAGATTGAACTCTTTGGTGTGAGTGCCAGGTGTCATGTTTGGAGGAAACCAGACACCGCTCATCACCTGGCCAATACCATCCCTACAGTGAAGCATGGTGGTGGCAGCATCATGCTGTGTGGATGTTTTTCAGCGGCAGGAACTGGGAGACTAGTCAGGATTGAGGGAAAGATGAATGCAGCAATGTACAGAGACATCCTGGATGAAAACCTGCTCTAGAGCGCTCTTGACCTGACAGGGGCGACGGTTCATCTTTCAGCAGGACAACAACCCTAAGCACACAGCCAAGATATCAAAGGAGTGGCTTCAGGACAACTCTGTGAATTTCCTTGAGTGGCCCAGCCAGAGCCCAGACTTGAATCCGATTGAACATCTCTGGAGAGATCTGAAAATGGCTGCGCACCGATGCTCCCCATCCAACCTGATGGAGCTTGAGAGGTGCTGGAAAGAGGAATGGGTGAAACTGCCCAAAGATAGGTGTGCCAAGCTTGTGGCATCATATTCAAAAAGACTTGAGGCTGTAATTGCTGCCAAAGGTGCATCAAGTATTGAGAATACTTATGTACATGTGATTTCTTAGTTTTTTATTTTTAATAAATTTGCAAAAAAAAAAAAAAAAACTTCTTTCATGTTGTCATTATGGGGTGTTGTGTGTAGAATTTTGAGGGAAAAAATGAATTTATTCAATTTTGGAATAAGGCTGTAACATAACAAAATGTGGGAAAAGTGAAGCGCTGTGAATACTTTCCGGATGCACTGTCCATCTGGAAACCCCTAATCAGTGTCCCTTTAACATTGAAAATAACTTAATAACCCAATTCCTTTGATTTATTTATTTTTTTTGTTTTCTCTTCCAACCCCCCAGCACTCAGCATAAACTGAGAAAACTGTCATGGTATACATACTCACTAGGCACTTTAGTAGGTACACCTGTACACCTACTTATTCCTGTGATTATCTAATCAGCCAATCATGTGGCAGCAGTGCAATGCATAAAATCAAGCTTCAGTTAATGTTCAAATCAACCGTCAGAATGGGTTGACTTTGATCATGAAATACCAGACAAGGTGGTTTGAGTATCTCAGAACTTGCTGATCACCTGGGATTTTCACGCACAGCAGTCTCTCGAGGTTGCAGAGAATGGTGCGAAAAACAAAAAACATCCAGTGAGCTGCAGTTCTGTGGGCAGAAACACCTTGTTAATAAGAGAGGTCTGAGGAGAATGGCCAGACTGGTCGAAGCTGACAAGAAGGTGACAGTAACGCAAATACGTCTCACTGAGTGTATATGAACTCACATCATTATTTGTTTTTCTGTATCATTCTGTCAGACAAGACCTGTTCTGCATGGGTTGCTCATTTTGTTGCTTATACAGTGCTTTTGTAAATATCCTACACAATTTTGGTCGCTGTATAGCTGTACATAGCTATCTATAACACAAATATAATGCATTTGATGAACCCACTCATTTGACTGCATCTCAGGGATGCTCTCAGGTGGGAAGTCCAGGGGTCCTACCAGGTGTTTCTTCCACCCATGAACCCAGCCAGCTGATCTCTCTCATTAGTTCTACCTCCTGACTGAACAATTGCGATAATTAACTAAATCCAGGGCACAGTATTTGAAAACATTTTTGGATAGCATTCAAATGTCAAAATTGGTTGTTTCAAAGCTAGAATATTTTATTCTGATCCTACAATCTGCGATAAGGATTTTGTAATCCAATCCTATGTAGAATCTAGATCAAATGTTGTTTTTGAGTATTTCAAAAGTGGAGAGTAGGATAGTTTTGAGACTGATCAGGATAATCTTTGAAATAATTTCCAAACACAACTGTTTGAGCATGTTTTTACTGATCTATCAACTTTAGTTAAAATAATGTTTCACTACAGTCTTTTCTTTCTTTCTTTCTTTCTTTCTTTCTTTCTTTACTTATACAGGAAAATGTTACAAGCAACATTACAGGTGGTTAAAATATGTTACTGGTTTCCTGTTCTGCAGCACTGTTTTTGTGTCAAACTAGAGCAGCGCTACAGAACTCCACAAACCGTTGGCCACAGGTATTTGATCCTACAATGCGCTACACCACCTGATTTCACTGATTATCATACCTGCTTGGTGCAGGTAATACGTTAATTATAATCAGGTGGTGTAGTGCATAGCTGAAGAAAGTGTCTGCAGGCACTGCGGTCCGCAGGATGTGGAGCTAAGTGGTGCTGAACTAGTTAATCTGGATTCTGGCATTCTTCTGAGGAAGAACTATGGCATTCTTGTTTTTGCACCTCCCCATTAGGCAATTCTTTTAGAACAGATAACAGGAATATACAAACAACATTCAAAAGTATTTACAATTTTCAAGGCTTTCTTTAGACCACTTTTAGTGTTGTAGGTTCTTTGTGCCTTTTTTTCCACCTTTACTTTTAAAGGATTTAACACTGCATTTCCTAAAGCAGCACAGATTTACCCCATCACTCAACACTCAAGTTTCTTCAGATCAGATGACCTCAGCTGAGCCATTTGGTTGAGAAATTCCATCAAGGTGTTGTGCTAAAGTCCCCCATGCACATAGTAGGAATAGCTGTGCACCATGCACACAGCGCGTGATACATTCCTCAACATCGTCATGCCTTCTTGCTCTGGAACAGCTAACCGACCACCGATTATAACCCTACCGCAATGACGATGGAAATTCAGAGACATCTATGAGTATCTTCCGCATACATCAGGGGTGTCCAATCTTATCCAGAAAGGGTGTGTGTGCAGGTTGTTGTTTTAGCACAGGACTAAGACAGCTGATTCTACTCATCAAGGTCTTGATTAAAGACCACGATTAGTTCATTAGTATAATCAGGTGTGTTACTACTGGGTTAAAACAATAACCTGCACTCACACCAGCCCTTTTAGGATAAGATTGGACACCTCTGGCATACATCGATGATTTGTGTTCCCATTCCCACTCCTCATTTGGCCACCCTTCATGAACACAGATGTTTTATTCCGAAGCCACAAAACAACATCAATGCATACTCAGTTGCCAGAAATAAAATGTACCATTAAATACATTTCTAATGTTATACATTAACTGATTCCCTTACTCGATGGAGGTTCATAGTTATCTTTGCTATTTTGAATTCCTAAGGAGGAACTAATTGTTAATTAGTCTGTCCAACAAGTCAGCTGCAATCTGTGTAAACATTTGTACTTGGAATACAGTGTCACTTTCCAACACCAGCTGAATAGAAATAACGTAATAATAAACTTCCTGTCATGTAGCTTTGGGGCAAAAAGTTATTACAGTGAAAATAAATAAAAAATAATACAAAAACAAAACGAGAATATACACTAAAATGGTAGACGCAACAGTGGAATTATCTAGAACACATCCTTCCTGCTAAACCTTCTCGCGCCCACGCACTTCTCCAGCCACACCTTTTCTCGGCTCTCGGTGATCCATGATATGAGCTATTCGCCACTCTTCCGTCTGTCTCCCCCCGTCCCCTGACGCACAGGACGAATCCGTCACTTGTCAGCAAGAGAACGCGTCACCCCTATGCACTGTGGGAACGAAAGCCCCACCCTATTCCATAAACTCCTCTCCACTCACGTCCTCGTGACATTGAGTTCCCCTAATAAATGTAAATCCCCAAGCGTGTTAAAAAACATCGTCAATTTTTTCAATCTTACTTAAACAAGATTCCCGATTATTCTACTGCCTTAATTCAACCAGTCTAACAACTTCGCTCACCGGAGACTATTGTAGGCTATTGAATTAGAGGAAGGGACACTCTTTTCATCATGTAATTGAACTTTGGCCAAATAGATTCTTTTCCCTCTTGAAACAGTTAGGTTTAATGGACACTGTGAAATTCTTAATACTCTGTCCTTCCATTTGAATGTCCCATGTCATTGAGATATGAGTGTTCTAGCAGCAATTTTCCTGTTTGAACCTAACTCGGAGAAACATAACAGGTTAAATGTAAGTTTAGTCCCAACTTTGAATTATAGTGGCATGTAATGTCATCTTCGACTAAAATCTCCCTTGATCCACATGTAATTAAATTATTTCAGTCTCGTTTCCAAGATTGGATCAATTTCATAATTTAAGGATACAGAAAACAATCGAGGTTGCAGTATCAAGGCAAATACATATCTCTGAGCACTTTTTTTGTTGTGGCAGAAAGCAGGTAACGTTCGCACAGGTACATTTTACTGCAGTTTCGAGATACAATGTGCACTGGGGGGTGCTAAAGGGAACTTTAGACCTTAAATTACTGGAGAAAACGTATATTCTCAAGAGACTGTCGTGACCACTCAGCTGATTTAAATTGGGGTAGTGGTTTAATTTAATGGTTTTACGTCAGCTTTCCCAGTTTGCGACCTGTTTTCGATAACCACGTTTATTGAATAATATGTCGGACTACTTACCGTAATTATAACAGACAATATTAAATCGAATAATGTATTAACCTTAATTTCTATTTTTTTAAATCTATTTTTCTTCATTAATCTTCACTTACTCTGTTGTTAGTCTACCTAATACGTAAAATGAGAAGTTAAGGGCTTTTAGGGTTGATTTTAAAATCATATTCTTTACTAAAAAGGCTTTGAATGGTTTGGCTCCTCTGTAGTTAGCAGAGCTTGTATTGTCCTCCTGGACAACTATAACAGCTCAGTCAGTGTGAGTGTCTTCTTTTAAGACTAAATTGAAGACACATTTCAATAGATTAGCTTTGATTGCCTCTTAATTTTTTTTCTTTTCTGTTTCCTTTTGCACTGTATACTGTACTTGCTTGTCGGTATATTGCTTCAACTTTTAATGTTTTATTTTGATTGTTTGTTAAAGCACCACGTGCTCTGTTTGAAAGGTGCTATATAAATAAATAAGTAAATAAAATCCACCCTGTAAGAACAGGTAGCTTTCAAGACACAAAACCAGGTGCATAATAAACTTTTATATAACATACACCAGCTTTGAGAGTTTGGTAACAAAGGAAAAGAAAAGGAAAAAAATTCCCCTGGAAAACAAATTCCATGCTTTTGAAACAAAAGGCATGCTTTCAGGAAAAGCATTTATGTGACATGCTGGTAATTACCTGGAAAGTGAAAAGTAGGAAGTGATATTGGTCACCCTGAAACAAGCATGATTTAAAAAATCATGGTAAAATCAGGTAAACTTAACATTAATTACCTGAAATTTTCATCGAAATTTAAGTGAAATATCTATTAAAGTTGGTCTTAACAGATTAACCATATGGTAATGTACATTTCATGTCCGTATTTAGTGGATAGATGGCTGTGCTCTGACATTTGTCATTCAGGTGCATCAGACTGTTATGACTGCTGCAGCAGGTTTATCAAAATAAGCAAATTTGATAAAGGCGACTCTGTGTCGCATCTATGTTCACGGGGCAAAAAGGAGCACTGCATTACTGGTTCTTTTCCTGATAGTTCGAGCAGCACATGGAGTGGAGAGGAAAGCCGATGAGCTGATGAGCTGATCTCCTACAGCCTACTGTTTATTGCATATTTTTTACTAAGTGATGGGCAGTATGCAAAAAACATCTTCCTTACTATCTTCCAATTGTGCTGTGGAAATGTGATAAGATGTTCCGCCCTTGTGACCATGCTTACGTCAGCGAAAACGTCCTGAATTGCCACAGCAATTGTCTAGATAGAATGTCTGGACTGAATTTAAGCTGTATAGATTGCTCAGGATAGGATTGTCTACCATCACAAGGGTGGTATTAAAATATGTATTTCACAACAGGAAATGCTCAGGCATCTTTTATGTAAGGACAAAGAAATGTCATATATGTCAGGGCTCTAAGCAGCCTTGTAGCCAAAGGTTATTTCTAGAGGCAAAAAGTTATTTATGGCTGTAAACACTTTTAAAGACTTGTTTGTTTGTTTGTAAGCGTTTACAAAACAAAACACATTCATATTTGTAACCAGATTTTAAGGCACAATTTCATTTGGGCATACTTTCAAGACAGTGACTGAACAAGAAGGTAGTTTATTTTTTATTTTCTATGTTGGTTATGGCTGGTTACAGAAATAGCTCATTCTGTAACTAGCTACTTTTTACTTCATGGTCAACACATACACACATCAGTACAGCACAGTGATTTCGTGCAACTTCCAAGGCCATTATCAGAATGGCTTTTCCATAACAGGGCAATGAGGCCATTAGTGATGATTCAGCAGAGACACAGGTAAGCACTGGAAAGGGTGTGACAATAGGAATTATATTACTTTCCTGCTTTGTCACCGGTGTGCACTTGATCTGACCCATGAAGCAAGTTATGCCTGTGAATTAACAGGATTGTGTGCTTAATCAATCTTACTCTAATCATATAATCCAGATTTGTTTGAACAAGACCTGTCAGTCCTGTAGACATCTGATAATGTTCTGTCTACGGTGCAGTGTCTGTCTGATACTACAGAATAAATATATGAGTACCTTGATCTGTGACTTTGTATAGGTTGTGAAGGATTTCCAGAAATGTTTACAAAGCACAGACTTTTGTGAATGCGCTGTCCAAATTTGGACACAAACTATTAGCAAAGAGACATAATCATTGTTTAGTCTTTAAAATGCCAGTGAAGCTAATTGCATTATAGAATATTATGTTTGCTTTATTGGAATGCACTGGATGGCCACTGTCCTCTACAGAGGAAAAAGCAATACATTTTGGGCCTAATTTATCAATATTTTCCTAAATTTGCATGTAAATGTACGTGCAATTGGAAGAAAATGAACAAATTCAGCTGGATTTACACAGCTTTTTTGTATCAGCCACAACATTAAAACCACCTGCTTAAACTTATAAACTTGTCTATAAACACTTCATATTTCATTGTATGATATGTGTACTTATATGTGCAGATAATCATACGTGAATTATGTTCAAAAGTTTAATTTTTTAAATGAAAATGGAAATCTTGTAAGCTCCTTGGGAGTGGGGGGTGCATTGATTTGTTAAATATCTTAACAGATGCTCCAGGAGCTGTAGAATTGTTTATATTTAAAGAAAAAATAAAGACCACCCGCCATATTTTAAAATGCATGGGATCTATTCCTCAATAAATTCCAGCACATGCAGTACCATATAATTCCAATGGAGGGAAGAAAGGTGAAACTAATGTAGAATTAGATGCCATGCATTTTTAAATATGGCGGGTGGTCTTTATTTATTTTTTAAGATGAAAAATTCTATCACTGCGGTTGACACATTTCAGTAGTTTAAAATAAACAATGCAAAGAACAACAGGTTATTTCTTTTACATCAAATCTGCCCTTTCATTTGGCAGCTATCAGTGTGTTAATGTAGGTGTCATTGATGCGGTCACACGGTTCATGACATGGTTGATCTGTGTAGCTGCTTTAAGCAATGGATCATGTTGCTTCAGGCATTTGTGTCAAATTGAATGATTGGAAGGTCGGTGGGTGGGACACCTGTGGTGCTGGTGTTCTGGTTTAGCTTCTGCCAGTCATCCTGTTGTGAGGAAAAAAAAGTGTTGAGAAAGAAACTTTTTTACTTCACACCAGAGACCTGGCAGAAAAACATAACATTTTTTGACATAATAGAAATGTCTTAGAAGACAAAAACATGTAGTGAAAATATTTTTTAAAACATTATGCATTTTTATTTTTATTGAATGTTTTGTTTTGTGTGGATTTCAGCATAGTAGAATTTGTATGAATTTAAAAATGAATTTCCGGGTCTTAGGAGGCTGTAGGAGATTGTTGTCTGGCCCTGTTCTGCAATAGAATATCAGGCTGGAATGAACACCCCTGTGGACCATTGCTTTCGGGAAGAATCAATGGGGCCAGAGACTGCATTACTGCATTAACTTTTATGTCAGCTGGTCGATCAGGCTGTACTTACGTGCAATGATACTACCTGGTATAACATCCAGTTGAGACTGCCCAGTACTCAAAGCTGCAGATAAATAATCCACAACTGTGTCTCTGCTTGGAACCACTCCCTGATTCATGAATGTAAGAGTCACATCAACACCCACTGATCCATTCCTGTAGGAGAAGAGGAAGAACATTTTTATCTTTAAGGTGCTACATACAATATATTGATTTCTCCTGAAAAAGGTACATGTGATTTTGAACTTTGGAGGGACAATGTATTTCATGTATAATTCAATTGGTACAATTAATGCAACTATACGTTTGGAATCAAAATATTACACTTGAATATACATTCTCATATAAACTTGGTCAGGGTTTAATTAACAATCAGTTTTTTGTATGTACAGGCCAGAGAGGCCACCTTTATTTCCCATTGGAAATTGGGAAATGACTCACCAGAAGCCATCCACTTGGCATCGCACAAAGGTCTTTGGGTACATTGTCTTAAAAACAGGGCTCACCTATGGACACACACAAACACATACACACACACACACACACACACACACACACACAGAATTATGAGCTGAAACAGTTCATTGAATTGTGGTATTCTGCCATGAAAATTTGATGATCCTATAACATGTAGTTAATTCACGTCATCACACACCTCCTCTGTCACATTTCTAGCTAGCTCCAAGTACTCGGGTGTGTTTGGATCCCAGTAAGCAGAGTGAAATACCCTGCTTATTCGCATTTGCAGGCCCAGTGTCCCATCTGCTCCTATGTTGTTCCCTGTTGCCATTGTGTTAGGGCTGTGTGCATCCTTTGGGTCGGGCCCACTGGAACGGACTTCCCTGATAGGGTCATCCTTAGTTCTGTTGGTACTGCTCAAGGGGACAGTACCAGAAACGGACATTGCAGAAATGGTTTCACAAATTACTACTGGATACTGAAATTGAACGGGGTTTACAACAACGAGTCTTGGCTTTTGTGAAAAAAAGATAAGGGTTCCTTTGGTAGGTGCAGCTGATTTTTCTTCTGTGGTACCAGAGGAAAAGTGGGATGTGGTGCTGAATGGGGTTGTGATATGGACAGAGGCTGGTTTCTGGGAGGAATTCTTATTTGTGGCTACGGATGCCTCCTCTAAGGCCATTGTTATTGGAGTTGAATTAGTAGCCATGACAACAGTTGCTGGATCTGTTGGTGGTGTAGTACTGGGAGATGAATCTGTGGGCTGAGCTGTGAAAGTTGAGGGAATAGTGGTGGGGGCTGAGGAGGATTTTGTGCTTTGTGAGGCTGAAGTAAGGACGTGAGTTCTGGTGACTGAGGGAATGCTTGTACTGTCAGCTATAGCTAGTGATACAATCGGGGTAGCCAAAATTGTCAAATAATTCATAGAGGCTGAAGGCACTGGTGTATGTCCAATAACAGAAGTTTCACTTGTTGCCATTGGAGGGTTTGTCCAGTCATTGGAGGGTGTTGCCTTTGTGAGTGTTGTTGCTGGTGTTAAAATATTATGTGGTTTAGGTGTAGAAATGGAAGTAATAGATGTAGTTATTAGGGATGAAGTGATCTGACTTGTTGTTCGATGTGAAGAAAGGGTTCTGGTTCTGTGATTATTGAAATCAGTAGTTGTAGCTGAAGGTACAAGAGTAGTGGCAGCAGTTGCCATGGGAATTGTAGTGGCTAAAAAGTCTGTTGTGGTCCTTGAGGTGGTAATGGTTCCTGGGGCTGAAATAACATTTGTGGCCGTAGATGGAACTAAGAGAGTGGTAGTTGATGTATCCTTAACGGGGACTTCCGATGTAGCTATGGAAGGAGCGCTTGTATGTGGGGATTTAACAATTGCGGTTGTGAAGGCTGTTGTGATACTAGTTGTTGTGGGTCTTGATGGAAGTGTTGTGGCTGTGTGAATTGTGAAACCTGCGCTTGAAGCTGAAGGTGCAAGAGTAGAGGCAGTACTTTTCCTGGGGTTGGGAGTTGAAGGAGCTAAAGTGCCTATTGTAATCATGAAGGAAGTATTAATATGAAAGTTTGTTAGAGCAGAAGTGGCATTTGTAGTTGTGGCCTCTGTGCCTGTAGATGCAGCTGAGGAAGCTGTTGAGGAAACAGAAGTTATTAAGGATGGCATTTTGCTTTTACTTGTGGGCTCTGAACTGGTAGGTGTAGGCCTGTCAGTTGGTATACCTGTAGTTATGGGTTCTAAAGTCATACTGGTGGCAGTGAAGACTGGAGTTATGGCTGCAGGGCTTATAGATGTGGGTTCATTTTTAAGAGCTGTAGCTGTGGTAGTCATTGTCTGGGCTGAGGTAGTTGATGTTTCCAGGATGGTGGCTTCAGACGTAGCTGTGGAAGTGGAGCTCACATCTTGGGATTTTGCTATTTCTGTTATGAATATGGGAGTCATAGGGGGTGAAAAGTTGGTTTTCCTCACTGGGACAGGTGTAGAATTAGTTGTCAGAGGAGCTAATGTGACTTTTGAGTTTCTGCGAGCTATCGTGGTCCGAGTGGTCATGGGACTTGAAGAAATTGTTGTGTCCGTATAAATTGAGGAATCTGTAGTTGTAGCTGAGGGCATAATAGAAGTGGAAGTAGCTGTCATGGCGTTAGGAATTGTATGGGCTAAAAGGTCTGTTGTGGTCACGAAGGCAGTATTCATATTACTGGTTGTCGGACCAGGTGGAACATTTGTGGTTGTGGACTCTGTGCGTGTAGATGCAGCTGAGGAAGCTGTTGAGGAAACAGAAGTTATTAAGGATGGCATTTTGCTTTTACTTGTGGGCTCTGAACTGGTAGGTGTAGGCCTGTCAGTTGGTATACCTGTAGTTATAGGTTCTAAAGTGATACTGGTGGCAGTGAAGACTGGAGTTATGGCTGCAGAGCTTATAGATGTGGGTTCATTTTTAAGAGCTGTAGCGGTGGTAGTCATTGTCTGGGCTGCTGTAGTTGATGTTTCCATGATGGTGGCTTCAGACGTAGCTGTGGAAGTGGAGCTCACATCTTGGGATTTTGCTGTTTCTGTTATGAATATGGGAGTCATAGGGGGTGAAAAGTTGGTTTTCCTCACTGGGACAGGTGCAGAATTAGTTGTCAGAGGAGCTAATGTAACTTTTGAGTTTCTGCGAGCTATCGTGGTCCGAGTGGTCATGTGATTTGAAGAAATTGTTGTGTCCGTATAAATTGAGGAATCTGTAGTTGTAGCTGAGGGCATAATAGTAGTGGAAGTAGCTGTCGTGGCGTTAGGAATTGTAGGGGCTAAAAGGTCTGTTGTGGTCACGAAGGCAGTATTCATATTACTGGTTGCCGGACCAGGTGGAACATTTGTGGTTGTGGACTCTGTGCCTGTAGATGCAGCTGAGGAAGCTGTTGAGGAAACAGAAGTTATTAAGGATGGCATTTTGCTTTTACTTGTGGGCTCTGAACTGGTAGGTGTACGCCTGTCAGTTGGTATACCTGTAGTTATGGGTTCTAAAGTCATACTGGTGGCAGTGAAGACTGGAGTTATGGCTGCAGGGCTTATAGATGTGGGTTCATTTTTAAGAGCTGTAGCTGTGGTAGTCATTGTCTGGGCTGCTGTAGTTGATGTTTCCATGATGGTGGCTTGAGACGTAGCTGTGGAAGTGGAGCTCACATCTTGGGATTTTGCTATCGCTGTAATGAATATGGGAGTCATAGGGGGTGAAAAGTTGGTTTTCCTCACTGGGACAGGTGCAGAATTAGTTGTCAGAGGAGTCAATGTAACTTTTGAGTTTCTGCGAGCTATCGTGGTCCGAGTGGTCATGTGATTTGAAGAAATTGTTGTGTCCGTATAAATTGAGGAATCTGTAGTTGTAGCTGAGGGCATAATAGTAGTGGAAGTAGCTGTCGTGGCGTTAGGAATTGTAGGGGCTAAAAGGTCTGTTGTGGTCACGAAGGCAGTATTCATATTACTGGTTGCCGGACCAGGTGGAACATTTGTGGTTGTGGACTCTGTGCGTGTAGATGCAGCTGAGGAAGCTGTTGAGGAAACAGAAGTTATTAAGGATGGCATTTTGCTTTTAGTTGTGGGCTCTGAACTGATAGGTGTAGGCCTGTCAGTTGGTATACCTGTAGTTGTGGGTTCTAAAGTCATACTGGTGGCAGTGAAGACTGGAGTTATGGCTGCAGGGCTTATAGATGTGGGTTCATTTTTAAGAGCTGTAGCTGTGGTAGTCATTGTCTGGGCTGCTGTAGTTGATGTTTCCATGATGGTGGCTTGAGACGTAGCTGTGGAAGTGGAGCTCACATCTTGGGATTTTGCTATCGCTGTAATGAATATGGGAGTCATAGGGGGTGAAAAGTTGGTTTTCCTCACTGGGACAGGTGTAGAATTAGTTGTCAGAGGAGCTAATGTAACTTTTGAGTTTCTGCGAGCTATCGTGGTCCGAGTGGTCATGGGACTCGAAGAAATTGTTGTGTCCGTATAAATTGAGGAATCTGTAGTTGTAGCTGAGGGCATAATAGTAGTGGAAGTTGCTGTCATGGCATTAGGAATTGTAGTGGCTAAAAGGTCTGTTGTGGTCACGAAGGCAGTATTCATATTACTGGTTGTCGGACCAGGTGGAACATTTGTGGTTGTGGACTCTGTGCCTGTAGATGCAGCTGAGGAAGCTGTTGAGGAAACAAAAGTTATTAAGGATGGCATTTTGCTTTTACTTGTGGGCTCTGAACTGGTAGGTGTAGGCCTGTCAGTTGGTATACCTGTAGTTATGGGTTCTAAAGTGATACTGGTGGCAGTGAAGACTGGAGTTATGGCTGCAGGGCTTATAGATGTGGATTCACTTTTAAGAGCTGTAGCTGTGGTAGTCATTGTATGGGCTGCTGTAGTTGATGTTTCCTTAATGGTGGCTTGAGACGTAGCTGTGGAAGTGGAGCTCACATCTTGGGATTTTGCTATCGCTGTAATGAATATGGGAGTCATAGGGGGTGAAAAGTTGGTTTTCCTCACTGGGACAGGTGTAGAATTAGTTGTCAGAGGAGCTAATGTAACTTTTGAGTTTCTGCGAGCTATCGTGGTCCGAGTGGTCATGGGACTTGAAGAAATTGTTGTGTCCGTATAAATTGAGGAATCTGTAGTTGTAGCTGAGGGCATAATAGTAGTGGAAGTAGCTGTCATGGCGTTAGGAATTGTAGGGGCTAAAAGGTCTGTTGTGGTCACGAAGGCAGTATTCATATTACTGGTTGCCGGACCAGGTGGAACATTTGTGGTTGTGGACTCTGTGCCTGTAGATGCAGCTGAGGAAGCTGTTGAGGAAACAGAAGTTATTAAGGATGGCATTTTGCTTTTACTTGTGGGCTCTGAACTGGTAGGTGTACGCCTGTCAGTTGGTATACCTGTAGTTATGGGTTCTAAAGTCATACTGGTGGCAGTGAAGACTGGAGTTATGGCTGCAGGGCTTATAGATGTGGGTTCATTTTTAAGAGCTGTAGCTGTGGTAGTCATTGTCTGGGCTGCTGTAGTTGATGTTTCCATGATGGTGGCTTCAGACGTAGCTGTGGAAGTGGAGCTCACATCTTGGGATTTTGCTATCGCTGTAATGAATATGGGAGTCATAGGGGGTGAAAAGTTGGTTTTCCTCACTGGGACAGGTGCAGAATTAGTTGTCAGAGGAGTCAATGTAACTTTTGAGTTTCTGCGAGCTATCGTGGTCCGAGTGGTCATGTGATTTGAAGAAATTGTTGTGTCCGTATAAATTGAGGAATCTGTAGTTGTAGCTGAGGGCATAATAGTAGTGGAAGTAGCTGTCGTGGCGTTAGGAATTGTAGGGGCTAAAAGGTCTGTTGTGGTCACGAAGGCAGTATTCATATTACTGGTTGCCGGACCAGGTGGAACATTTGTGGTTGTGGACTCTGTGCGTGTAGATGCAGCTGAGGAAGCTGTTGAGGAAACAGAAGTTATTAAGGATGGCATTTTGCTTTTAGTTGTGGGCTCTGAACTGATAGGTGTAGGCCTGTCAGTTGGTATACCTGTAGTTGTGGGTTCTAAAGTCATACTGGTGGCAGTGAAGACTGGAGTTATGGCTGCAGGGCTTATAGATGTGGGTTCATTTTTAAGAGCTGTAGCTGTGGTAGTCATTGTCTGGGCTGCTGTAGTTGATGTTTCCATGATGGTGGCTTGAGACGTAGCTGTGGAAGTGGAGCTCACATCTTGGGATTTTGCTATCGCTGTAATGAATATGGGAGTCATAGGGGGTGAAAAGTTGGTTTTCCTCACTGGGACAGGTGTAGAATTAGTTGTCAGAGGAGCTAATGTAACTTTTGAGTTTCTGCGAGCTATCGTGGTCCGAGTGGTCATGGGACTCGAAGAAATTGTTGTGTCCGTATAAATTGAGGAATCTGTAGTTGTAGCTGAGGGCATAATAGTAGTGGAAGTTGCTGTCATGGCATTAGGAATTGTAGTGGCTAAAAGGTCTGTTGTGGTCACGAAGGCAGTATTCATATTACTGGTTGTCGGACCAGGTGGAACATTTGTGGTTGTGGACTCTGTGCCTGTAGATGCAGCTGAGGAAGCTGTTGAGGAAACAAAAGTTATTAAGGATGGCATTTTGCTTTTACTTGTGGGCTCTGAACTGGTAGGTGTAGGCCTGTCAGTTGGTATACCTGTAGTTATGGGTTCTAAAGTCATACTGGTGGCAGTGAAGACTGGAGTTATGGCTGCAGGGCTTATAGATGTGGATTCACTTTTAAGAGCTGTAGCTGTGGTAGTCATTGTATGGGCTGCTGTAGTTGATGTTTCCATAATGGTGGCTTGAGACGTAGCTGTGGAAGTGGAGCTCACATCTTGGGATTTTGCTATCGCTGTAATGAATATGGGAGTCATAGGGGGTGAAAAGTTGGTTTTCCTCACTGGGACAGGTGTAGAATTAGTTGTCAGAGGAGCTAATGTAACTTTTGAGTTTCTGCGAGCTATCGTGGTCCGAGTGGTCATGGGACTTGAAGAAATTGTTGTGTCCGTATAAATTGAGGAATCTGTAGTTGTAGCTGAGGGCATAATAGTAGTGGAAGTAGCTGTCATGGCGTTAGGAATTGTAGGGGCTAAAAGGTCTGTTGTGGTCACGAAGGCAGTATTCATATTACTGGTTGTCGGACCAGGTGGAACATTTGTGGTTGTGGACTCTGTGCCTGTAGATGCAGCTGAGGAAGCTGTTGAGGAAACAGAAGTTATTAAGGATGGCATTTTGCTTTTACTTGTGGGCTCTGAACTGATAGGTGTAGGCCTGTCAGTTGGTATACCTGTAGTTGTGGGTTCTAAAGTCATACTGGTGGCAGTGAAGACTGGAGTTATGGCTGCAGGGCTTATAGATGTGGGTTCATTTTTAAGAGCTGTAGCTGTGGTAGTCATTGTATGGGCTGCTGTAGTTGATGTTTCCATGATGGTGGCTTGAGACGTAGCTGTGGAAGTGGAGCTCACATCTTGGGATTTTGCTATCGCTGTAATGAATATGGGAGTCATAGGGGGTGAAAAGTTGGTTTTCCTCACTGGGACAGGTGTAGAATTAGTTGTCAGAGGAGCTAATGTAACTTTTGAGTTTCTGCGAGCTATCGTGGTCCGAGTGGTCATGTGATTTAAAGAAATTGTTGTGTCCGTATAAATTGAGGAATCTGTAGTTGTAGCTGAGGGCATAATAGTAGTGGAAGTTGCTGTCATGGCATTAGGAATTGTAGGGGCTAAAAGGTCTGTTGTGGTCACGAAGGCAGTATTCATATTACTGGTTGTCGGACCAGGTGGAACATTTGTGGTTGTGGACTCTGTGCCTGTAGATGCAGCTGAGGAAGCTGTTGAGGAAACAGAAGTTATTAAGGATGGCATTTTGCTTTTACTTGTGGGCTCTGAACTGGTAGGTGTAGGCCTGTCAGTTGGTATACCTGTAGTTATGGGTTCTAAAGTGATACTGGTGGCAGTGAAGACTGGAGTTATGGCTGCAGGGCTTATAGATGTGGATTCACTTTTAAGAGCTGTAGCTGTGGTAGTCATTGTATGGGCTGCTGTAGTTGATGTTTCCATAATGGTGGCTTGAGACGTAGCTGTGGAAGTGGAGCTCACATCTTGGGATTTTGCTATCGCTGTAATGAATATGGGAGTCATAGGGGGTGAAAAGTTGGTTTTCCTCACTGGGACAGGTGTAGAATTAGTTGTCAGAGGAGCTAATGTAACTTTTGAGTTTCTGCGAGCTATCGTGGTCCGAGTGGTCATGGGACTTGAAGAAATTGTTGTGTCCGTATAAATTGAGGAATCTGTAGTTGTAGCTGAGGGCATAATAGTAGTGGAAGTAGCTGTCATGGCGTTAGGAATTGTAGGGGCTAAAAGGTCTGTTGTGGTCACGAAGGCAGTATTCATATTACTGGTTGTCGGACCAGGTGGAACATTTGTGGTTGTGGACTCTGTGCCTGTAGATGCAGCTGAGGAAGCTGTTGAGGAAACAGAAGTTATTAAGGATGGCATTTTGCTTTTACTTGTGGGCTCTGAACTGGTAGGTGTACGCCTGTCAGTTGGTATACCTGTAGTTATGGGTTCTAAAGTCATACTGGTGGCAGTGAAGACTGGAGTTATGGCTGCAGGGCTTATAGATGTGGGTTCATTTTTAAGAGCTGTAGCTGTGGTAGTCATTGTCTGGGCTGCTGTAGTTGATGTTTCCATGATGGTGGCTTCAGACGTAGCTGTGGAAGTGGAGCTCACATCTTGGGATTTTGCTATCGCTGTAATGAATATGGGAGTCATAGGGGGTGAAAAGTTGGTTTTCCTCACTGGGACAGGTGCAGAATTAGTTGTCAGAGGAGTCAATGTAACTTTTGAGTTTCTGCGAGCTATCGTGGTCCGAGTGGTCATGTGATTTGAAGAAATTGTTGTGTCCGTATAAATTGAGGAATCTGTAGTTGTAGCTGAGGGCATAATAGTAGTGGAAGTAGCTGTCGTGGCGTTAGGAATTGTAGGGGCTAAAAGGTCTGTTGTGGTCACGAAGGCAGTATTCATATTACTGGTTGCCGGACCAGGTGGAACATTTGTGGTTGTGGACTCTGTGCGTGTAGATGCAGCTGAGGAAGCTGTTGAGGAAACAGAAGTTATTAAGGATGGCATTTTGCTTTTACTTGTGGGCTCTGAACTGGTAGGTGTAGGCCTGTCAGTTGGTATACCTGTAGTTATGGGTTCTAAAGTGATACTGGTGGCAGTGAAGACTGGAGTTATGGCTGCAGGGCTTATAGATGTGGATTCACTTTTAAGAGCTGTAGCTGTGGTAGTCATTGTATGGGCTGCTGTAGTTGATGTTTCCATAATGGTGGCTTGAGACGTAGCTGTGGAAGTGGAGCTCACATCTTGGGATTTTGCTATCGCTGTAATGAATATGGGAGTCATAGGGGGTGAAAAGTTGGTTTTCCTCACTGGGACAGGTGTAGAATTAGTTGTCAGAGGAGCTAATGTAACTTTTGAGTTTCTGCGAGCTATCGTGGTCCGAGTGGTCATGGGACTTGAAGAAATTGTTGTGTCCGTATAAATTGAGGAATCTGTAGTTGTAGCTGAGGGCATAATAGTAGTGGAAGTAGCTGTCATGGCGTTAGGAATTGTAGGGGCTAAAAGGTCTGTTGTGGTCACGAAGGCAGTATTCATATTACTGGTTGTCGGACCAGGTGGAACATTTGTGGTTGTGGACTCTGTGCCTGTAGATGCAGCTGAGGAAGCTGTTGAGGAAACAGAAGTTATTAAGGATGGCATTTTGCTTTTACTTGTGGGCTCTGAACTGGTAGGTGTACGCCTGTCAGTTGGTATACCTGTAGTTATGGGTTCTAAAGTCATACTGGTGGCAGTGAAGACTGGAGTTATGGCTGCAGGGCTTATAGATGTGGGTTCATTTTTAAGAGCTGTAGCTGTGGTAGTCATTGTCTGGGCTGCTGTAGTTGATGTTTCCATGATGGTGGCTTCAGACGTAGCTGTGGAAGTGGAGCTCACATCTTGGGATTTTGCTATCGCTGTAATGAATATGGGAGTCATAGGGGGTGAAAAGTTGGTTTTCCTCACTGGGACAGGTGCAGAATTAGTTGTCAGAGGAGTCAATGTAACTTTTGAGTTTCTGCGAGCTATCGTGGTCCGAGTGGTCATGTGATTTGAAGAAATTGTTGTGTCCGTATAAATTGAGGAATCTGTAGTTGTAGCTGAGGGCATAATAGTAGTGGAAGTAGCTGTCATGGCGTTAGGAATTGTAGGGGCTAAAAGGTCTGTTGTGGTCACGAAGGCAGTATTCATATTACTGGTTGTCGGACCAGGTGGAACATTTGTGGTTGTGGACTCTGTGCCTGTAGATGCAGCTGAGGAAGCTGTTGAGGAAACAGAAGTTATTAAGGATGGCATTTTGCTTTTACTTGTGGGCTCTGAACTGATAGGTGTAGGCCTGTCAGTTGGTATACCTGTAGTTGTGGGTTCTAAAGTCATACTGGTGGCAGTGAAGACTGGAGTTATGGCTGCAGGGCTTATAGATGTGGGTTCATTTTTAAGAGCTGTAGCTGTGGTAGTCATTGTCTGGGCTGCTGTAGTTGATGTTTCCATGATGGTGGCTTGAGACGTAGCTGTGGAAGTGGAGCTCACATCTTGGGATTTTGCTATCGCTGTAATGAATATGGGAGTCATAGGGGGTGAAAAGTTGGTTTTCCTCACTGGGACAGGTGTAGAATTAGTTGTCAGAGGAGCTAATGTAACTTTTGAGTTTCTGCGAGCTATCGTGGTCCGAGTGGTCATGGGACTCGAAGAAATTGTTGTGTCCGTATAAATTGAGGAATCTGTAGTTGTAGCTGAGGGCATAATAGTAGTGGAAGTTGCTGTCATGGCATTAGGAATTGTAGTGGCTAAAAGGTCTGTTGTGGTCACGAAGGCAGTATTCATATTACTGGTTGTCGGACCAGGTGGAACATTTGTGGTTGTGGACTCTGTGCCTGTAGATGCAGCTGAGGAAGCTGTTGAGGAAACAAAAGTTATTAAGGATGGCATTTTGCTTTTACTTGTGGGCTCTGAACTGGTAGGTGTAGGCCTGTCAGTTGGTATACCTGTAGTTATGGGTTCTAAAGTGATACTGGTGGCAGTGAAGACTGGAGTTATGGCTGCAGGGCTTATAGATGTGGATTCACTTTTAAGAGCTGTAGCTGTGGTAGTCATTGTATGGGCTGCTGTAGTTGATGTTTCCATAATGGTGGCTTGAGACGTAGCTGTGGAAGTGGAGCTCACATCTTGGGATTTTGCTATCGCTGTAATGAATATGGGAGTCATAGGGGGTGAAAAGTTGGTTTTCCTCACTGGGACAGGTGTAGAATTAGTTGTCAGAGGAGCTAATGTAACTTTTGAGTTTCTGCGAGCTATCGTGGTCCGAGTGGTCATGGGACTTGAAGAAATTGTTGTGTCCGTATAAATTGAGGAATCTGTAGTTGTAGCTGAGGGCATAATAGTAGTGGAAGTAGCTGTCATGGCGTTAGGAATTGTAGGGGCTAAAAGGTCTGTTGTGGTCACGAAGGCAGTATTCATATTACTGGTTGTCGGACCAGGTGGAACATTTGTGGTTGTGGACTCTGTGCCTGTAGATGCAGCTGAGGAAGCTGTTGAGGAAACAGAAGTTATTAAGGATGGCATTTTGCTTTTACTTGTGGGCTCTGAACTGATAGGTGTAGGCCTGTCAGTTGGTATACCTGTAGTTGTGGGTTCTAAAGTCATACTGGTGGCAGTGAAGACTGGAGTTATGGCTGCAGGGCTTATAGATGTGGGTTCATTTTTAAGAGCTGTAGCTGTGGTAGTCATTGTATGGGCTGCTGTAGTTGATGTTTCCATGATGGTGGCTTGAGACGTAGCTGTGGAAGTGGAGCTCACATCTTGGGATTTTGCTATCGCTGTAATGAATATGGGAGTCATAGGGGGTGAAAAGTTGGTTTTCCTCACTGGGACAGGTGTAGAATTAGTTGTCAGAGGAGCTAATGTAACTTTTGAGTTTCTGCGAGCTATCGTGGTCCGAGTAGTCATGTGATTTAAAGAAATTGTTGTGTCCGTATAAATTGAGGAATCTGTAGTTGTAGCTGAGGGCATAATAGTAGTGGAAGTTGCTGTCATGGCATTAGGAATTGTAGGGGCTAAAAGGTCTGTTGTGGTCACGAAGGCAGTATTCATATTACTGGTTGTCGGACCAGGTGGAACATTTGTGGTTGTGGACTCTGTGCCTGTAGATGCAGCTGAGGAAGCTGTTGAGGAAACAGAAGTTATTAAGGATGGCATTTTGCTTTTACTTGTGGGCTCTGAACTGGTAGGTGTAGGCCTGTCAGTTGGTATACCTGTAGTTATGGGTTCTAAAGTGATACTGGTGGCAGTGAAGACTGGAGTTATGGCTGCAGGGCTTATAGATGTGGATTCACTTTTAAGAGCTGTAGCTGTGGTAGTCATTGTATGGGCTGCTGTAGTTGATGTTTCCATAATGGTGGCTTGAGACGTAGCTGTGGAAGTGGAGCTCACATCTTGGGATTTTGCTATCGCTGTAATGAATATGGGAGTCATAGGGGGTGAAAAGTTGGTTTTCCTCACTGGGACAGGTGTAGAATTAGTTGTCAGAGGAGCTAATGTAACTTTTGAGTTTCTGCGAGCTATCGTGGTCCGAGTGGTCATGGGACTTGAAGAAATTGTTGTGTCCGTATAAATTGAGGAATCTGTAGTTGTAGCTGAGGGCATAATAGTAGTGGAAGTAGCTGTCATGGCGTTAGGAATTGTAGGGGCTAAAAGGTCTGTTGTGGTCACGAAGGCAGTATTCATATTACTGGTTGTCGGACCAGGTGGAACATTTGTGGTTGTGGACTCTGTGCCTGTAGATGCAGCTGAGGAAGCTGTTGAGGAAACAGAAGTTATTAAGGATGGCATTTTGCTTTTACTTGTGGGCTCTGAACTGATAGGTGTAGGCCTGTCAGTTGGTATACCTGTAGTTGTGGGTTCTAAAGTCATACTGGTGGCAGTGAAGACTGGAGTTATGGCTGCAGGGCTTATAGATGTGGGTTCATTTTTAAGAGCTGTAGCTGTGGTAGTCATTGTATGGGCTGCTGTAGTTGATGTTTCCATGATGGTGGCTTGAGACGTAGCTGTGGAAGTGGAGCTCACATCTTGGGATTTTGCTATCGCTGTAATGAATATGGGAGTCATAGGGGGTGAAAAGTTGGTTTTCCTCACTGGGACAGGTGTAGAATTAGTTGTCAGAGGAGCTAATGTAACTTTTGAGTTTCTGCGAGCTATCGTGGTCCGAGTGGTCATGTGATTTAAAGAAATTGTTGTGTCCGTATAAATTGAGGAATCTGTAGTTGTAGCTGAGGGCATAATAGTAGTGGAAGTTGCTGTCATGGCATTAGGAATTGTAGGGGCTAAAAGGTCTGTTGTGGTCACGAAGGCAGTATTCATATTACTGGTTGTCGGACCAGGTGGAACATTTGTGGTTGTGGACTCTGTGCCTGTAGATGCAGCTGAGGAAGCTGTTGAGGAAACAGAAGTTATTAAGGATGGCATTTTGCTTTTACTTGTGGGCTCTGAACTGGTTGGTGTAGGCCTGTCAGTTGGTATACCTGTAGTTATGGGTTCTAAAGTGATACTGGTGGCAGTGAAGACTGGAGTTATGGCTGCAGGGCTTATAGATGTGGGTTCATTTTTAAGAGCTGTAGCTGTGGTAGTCATTGTATGGGCTGCTGTAGTTGATGTTTCCATGATGGTGGCTTGAGACGTAGCTGTGGAAGTGGAGCTCACATCTTGGGATTTTGCTATCGCTGTAATGAATATGGGAGTCATAGGGGGTGAAAAGTTGGTTTTCCTCACTGGGACAGGTGTAGAATTAGTTGTCAGAGGAGCTAATGTAACTTTTGAGTTTCTGCGAGCTATCGTGGTCCGAGTGGTCATGGGACTCGAAGAAATTGTTGTGTCCGTATAAATTGAGGAATCTGTAGTTGTAGCTGAGGGCATAATAGTAGTGGAAGTTGCTGTCATGGCGTTAGGAATTGTATGGGCTAAAAATTCTGTTGTGGTCACGAAAGCAGTATTCATATTACTGGTTGTCGGACCAGGTGGAACATTTGTGGTTGTGGACTCTGTGCCTGTAGGTGCAGCTGAGGAAGCTGTTGAGGAAACAGAAGTTATTAAGGATGGCATTTTGCTTTTACTTGTGGGCTCTGAACTGATAGGTGTAGGCCTGTCAGTTGGTATACCTGTAGTTGTGGGTTCTAAAGTCATACTGGTGGCAGTGAAGACTGGAGTTATGGCTGCAGGGCTTATAGATGTGGGTTCATTTTTAAGAGCTGTAGCTGTGGTAGTCATTGTCTGGGCTGCTGTAGTTGATGTTTCCATGATGGTGGCTTCAGACGTAGCTGTGGAAGTGGAGCTCACATCTTGGGATTTTGCTATCGCTGTAATGAATATGGGAGTCATAGGGGGTGAAAAGTTGGTTTTCCTCACTGGGACAGGTGTAGAATTAGTTTTCAGAGGAGCTAATGTACCTTTTGAGTTTCTGCGAGCCATCGTGGTCCGAGTGGTCATGTGATTTGAAGAAATTGTTGTGTCCGTATAAATTGAGGAATCTGTAGTTGTAGCTGAGGGCATAATAGTAGTGGAAGTAGCTGTCGTGGCGTTAGGAATTGTAGTGGCTAAAAGGTCTGTTGTGGTCACGAAGGCAGTATTCATATTACTGGTTGTCGGACCAGGTGGAACATTTGTGGTTGTGGACTCTGTGCCTGTAGATGCAGCTGAGGAAGCTGTTGAGGAAACAAAAGTTATTAAGGATGGCATTTTGCTTTTACTTGTGGGCTCTGAACTGGTAGGTGTAGGCCTGTCAGTTGGTATACCTGTAGTTATGGGTTCTAAAGTCATACTGGTGGCAGTGAAGACTGGAGTTATGGCTGCAGGGCTTATAGATGTGGATTCACTTTTAAGAGCTGTAGCTGTGGTAGTCATTGTATGGGCTGCTGTAGTTGATGTTTCCATGATGGTGGCTTCAGACGTAGCTGTGGAAGTGGAGCTCACATCTTGGGATTTTGCTATCGCTGTAATGAATATGGGAGTCATAGGGGGTGAAAAGTTGGTTTTCCTCACTGGGACAGGTGTAGAATTAGTTGTCAGAGGAGCTAATGTACCTTTTGAGTTTCTGCGAGCCATCGTGGTCCGAGTGGTCATGTGATTTGAAGAAATTGTTGTGTCCGTATAAATTGAGGAATCTGTAGTTGTAGCTGAGGGCATAATAGTAGTGGAAGTAGCTGTCGTGGCGTTAGGAATTGTAGTGGCTAAAAGGTCTG
Organism: Conger conger; assembly: GCF_963514075.1. Taxonomy (NCBI): domain Eukaryota; kingdom Metazoa; phylum Chordata; class Actinopteri; order Anguilliformes; family Congridae; genus Conger; species Conger conger. The sequence goes on from NC_083767.1 coordinate 8,458,984, forward strand.
TTGTGGTCACGAAAGCAGTATTCATATTACTGGTTGTCGGACCAGGTGGAACATTTGTGGTTGTGGACTCTGTGCCTGTAGATGCAGCTGAGGAAGCTGTTGAGGAAACAAAAGTTATTAAGGATGGCATTTTGCTTTTACTTGTGGGCTCTGAACTGGTAGGTGTAGGCCTGTCAGTTGGTATACCTGTAGTTATGGGTTCTAAAGTCATACTGGTGGCAGTGAAGACTGGAGTTATGGCTGCAGGGCTTATAGATGTGGATTCACTTTTAAGAGCTGTAGCTGTGGTAGTCATGGTATGGGCTGCTGTAGTTGATGTTTCCATAATGGTGGCTTGAGACGTAGCTGTGGAAGTGGAGCTCACATCTTGGGATTTTGCTATCGCTGTAATGAATATGGGAGTCATAGGGGGTGAAAAGTTGGTTTTCCTCACTGGGACAGGTGTAGAATTAGTTGTCAGAGGAGCTAATGTAACTTTTGAGTTTCTGCGAGCTATCGTGGTCCGAGTGGTCATGGGACTTGAAGAAATTGTTGTGTCCATATAAATTGAGGAATCTGTAGTTGTAGCTGAGGGCATAATAGTAGTGTAAGTAGCTGTCATGGCGTTAGGAATTGTATGGGCTAAAATGTCTGTTGTGGTCACGAAAGCAGTATTCATATTACTGGTTGTCGGACCAGGTGGAACATTTGTGGTTGTGGACTCTGTGCCTGTAGATGCAGCTGAGGAAGCTGTTGAGGAAACAGAAGTTATTAAGGATGGCATTTTGCTTTTACTTGTGGGCTCTGAACTGGTAGGTGTAGGCCTGTCAGTTGGTATACCTGTAGTTATGGGTTCTAAAGTCATACTGGTGGCAGTGAAGACTGGAGTTATGGCTGCAGGGCTTATAGATGTGGATTCACTTTCAAGAGCTGTAGCTGTGGTAGTCATTGTATGGGCTGCTGTAGTTGATGTTTCCATAATGGTGGCTTGAGACGTAGCTGTGGAAGTGGAGCTCACATCTTGGGATTTTGCTATCGCTGTAATGAATATGGGAGTCATAGGGGGTGAAAAGTTGGTTTTCCTCACTGGGACAGGTGTAGAATTAGTTGTCAGAGGAGCTAATGTAACTTTTGAGTTTCTGCGAGCTATCGTGGTCCGAGTGGTCATGGGACTTGAAGAAATTGTTGTGTCCGTATAAATTGAGGAATCTGTAGTTGTAGCTGAGGGCATAATAGTAGTGGAAGTAGCTGTCATGGCGTTAGGAATTGTATGGGCTAAAAGGTCTGTTGTGGTCATGAAGGCAGTACTCATATTACTGGTTGTCGGACCAGGTGGAACATTTGTGGTTGTGGACTCTGTGCCTGTAGATGCAGCTGAGGAAGCTGTTGAGGAAACAGAAGTTATTAAGGATGGCATTTTGCTTTTCCTTGTGGGCTCTGAACTGGTAGGTGTAGGCCTGTCAGTTGCTATACCTGTAGTTATGGGTTCTAAAGTGATACTGGTGGCAGTGAAGACTGGAGTTATGGCTGCAGGGCTTATAGATGTGGGTTCATTTTTAAGAGCTGTAGCTGTGGTAGTCATTGTCTGGGCTGATGTAGTTGATGTTTCCATGATGGTGGCTTGAGACGTAGCTGTGGAAGTGGAGCTCACATCTTGGGATTTTGCTATCGCTGTAATGAATATGGGAGTCATAGGGGGTGAAAAGTTGGTTTTCCTCACTGGGACAGGTGTAGAATTAGTTGTCAGAGGAGCTAATGTAACTTTTGAGTTTCTGCTAGCTATCGTGGTCCGAGTGGTCATGGGACTTGAAGAAATTGTTGTGTCCATATAAATTGAGGAATCTGTAGTTGTAGCTGAGGGCATAATAGTAGTGGAAGTAGCTGTCATGGCGTTAGGAATTGTATGGGCTAAAATGTCTGTTGTGGTCACGAAAGCAGTATTCATATTACTGGTTGTCGGACCAGGTGGAACATTTGTGGTTGTGGACTCTGTGCCTGTAGATGCAGCTGAGGAAGCTGTTGAGGAAACAGAAGTTATTAAGGATGGCATTTTGCTTTTACTTGTGGGCTCTGAACTGGTAGGTGTAGGCCTGTCAGTTGGTATACCTGTAGTTATGGGTTCTAAAGTGATACTGGTGGCAGTGAAGACTGGAGTTATGGCTGCAGGGCTTATAGATGTGGATTCACTTTTAAGAGCTGTAGCTGTGGTAGTCATTGTATGGGCTGCTGTAGTTGATGTTTCCATAATGGTGGCTTGAGACGTAGCTGTGGAAGTGGAGCTCACATCTTGGGATTTTGCTATCGCTGTAATGAATATGGGAGTCATAGGGGGTGAAAAGTTGGTTTTCCTCACTGGGACAGGTGTAGAATTAGTTGTCAGAGGAGCTAATGTAACTTTTGAGTTTCTGCGAGCTATCGTGGTCCGAGTGGTCATGGGACTTGAAGAAATTGTTGTGTCCATATAAATTGAGGAATCTGTAGTTGTAGCTGAGGGCATAATAGTAGTGGAAGTAGCTGTCATGGCGTTAGGAATTGTATGGGCTAAAATGTCTGTTGTGGTCACGAAAGCAGTATTCATATTACTGGTTGTCGGACCAGGTGGAACATTTGTGGTTGTGGACTCTGTGCCTGTAGATGCAGCTGAGGAAGCTGTTGAGGAAACAGAAGTTATTAAGGATGGCATTTTGCTTTTCCTTGTGGGCTCTGAACTGGTAGGTGTAGGCCTGTCAGTTGCTATACCTGTATTTATGGGTTCTAAAGTGATACTGGTGGCAGTGAAGACTGGAGTTATGGCTGCAGGGCTTATAGATGTGGGTTCATTTTTAAGAGCTGTAGCTGTGGTAGTCATTGTCTGGGCTGATGTAGTTGATGTTTCCATGATGGTGGCTTGAGACGTAGCTGTGGAAGTGGAGCTCACATCTTGGGATTTTGCTATCGCTATAATGAATATGGGAGTCATAGGGGGTGAAAAGTTGGTTTTCCTCACTGGGACAGGTGTAGAATTAGTTGTCAGAGGAGCTAATGTAACTTTTGAGTTTCTGCGAGCCATCGTGGTCCGAGTGGTCATGGGACTTGAAGAAATTGTTGTGTCCATATAAATTGAGGAATCTGTAGTTGTAGCTGAGGGCATAATAGTAGTGGAAGTAGCTGTCATGGCGTTAGGAATTGTATGGGCTAAAATGTCTGTTGTGGTCACGAAGGCAGTATTCATATTACTGGTTGTCGGACCAGGTGGAACATTTGTGGTTGTGGACTCTGTGCCTGTAGATGCAGCTGAGGAAGCTGTTGAGGAAACAGAAGTTATTAAGGATGGCATTTTGCTTTTACTTGTGGGCTCTGAACTGGTAGGTGTAGGCCTGTCAGTTGGTATACCTGTAGTTATGGGTTCTAAAGTCATACTGGTGGCAGTGAAGACTGGAGTTATGGCTGCAGGGCTTATAGATGTGGGTTCATTTTTACAAGCTGTAGCTGTGGTAGTCATTGTATGGGCTGATGTAGTTGATGTTTCCATGATGGTGGCTTGAGACGTAGCTGTGGAAGTGGAGCTCACATCTTGGGATTTTGCTTTCGCTGTAATGAATATGGGAGTCATAGGGGGTGAAAAGTTGGTTTTCCTCACTGGGACAGGTCCAGAATTAGTTGTCAGAGGAGCTAATGTAACTTTTGAGTTTCTGCGAGCCATCGTGGTCTGAGTTGTCATGGGACTTGAAGAAATTGTTGTGTCCGTATAAATTGAGGAATCTGTAGTTGTAGCTGAGGGCATAATAGTAGTGGAAGTTGCTGTAATGGCGTTAGGAATTGTATGGGCTAAAAGGTCTGTTGTGGTCACGAAGGCAGTATTCATATTACTGGTTGTCGGACGAGGTGGAACATTTGTGGTTGTGGACCCTATTCCTGTAGATGCAGCTGAGGAAGCTGTTGAGGAAACAGAAGTTATTAAGGATGGCATTTTGCTTTTACTTGTGGGCTCTGAACTGATAGGTGTAGGCCTGTCAGTTGGTATACCTGTAGTTATGGGTTCTAAAGTGATACTGGTGGCAGTGAAGACTGGAGTTATGGCTGCAGGGCTTATAGATGTGGGTTCATTTTTAAGAGCTGTAGCTGTGGTAGTCATTGTATGGGCTGATGTAGTTGATGTTTCCATGATGGTGGCTTGAGACGTAGCTGTGGAAGTGGAGCTCACATCTTGGGATTTTGCTATCGCTGTAATGAATATGGGAGTCATAGGGGGTGAACATTTGGTTTTCCTCACCGGGACAGGTTTAGAATTAGTTGTCAGAGGAGCTAATGTAACTTTTGAGTTTCTGCGAGCTATCGTGGTCCGAGTGGTCATAGGACTTGAAGAAATTGTTGTGTCTGTATAAATTGAGGAATCTGTAGTTGTAGCTGAGGGCATAATAGTAGTGGAAGTAGCTGTCGTGGCGTTAGGAATTGTATGGGCTAAAAGGTCTGTTGTGGTCACGAAGGCAGTACTCATATTACTGGTTGTCGGACCAGGTGGAACATTCGTGGTTGTGGACCCTGTTCCTGTAGATGCAGCTGAGGAAGCTGTTGAGGAAACAGAAGTTATTAAGGATGGCATTTTGCTTTTACTTGTGGGCTCTGAACTGGTAGGTGTAGGCCTGTCAGTTGGTATACCTGTAGTTATGGGTTCTAAAGTGATACTGGTGGCAGTGAAGACTGGAGTTATAGCTGCAGGGCTTATAGATGTGGGTTCACTTTTAAGAGCTGTAGCTGTGGTAGTCATTTTATGGGCTGCTGTAGTTGATGTTTCCATGATGGTGGCTTGAGACGTAGCTGTGGAAGTGGAGCTCATATCTTGGGATTTTGCTATCGCTGTAATGAATATGGGAGTCATAGGGGGTGAAAAGTTGGTTTTCCTCTCTGGGACAGGTGTGGAATTAGTTGTCAGAGGAGCTAATGTAAGTTTTGAGTTTCTGCGAGCCATCGTGGTTCGAGTGGTCCTGGGACTTGAAGAAATTGTTGTGTCCGTATAAATTGAGGAATCTGTAATTGTTGCTGAGGGCATAATAGTAGTGGAAGTAGTGGTCATGGCGTTAGGAATTGTAGGGGCTAAAAGGCCTGTTGTGGTCACGAAGGCAGTACTCATATTACTGGTTGTTGCACCAGGTGGAACATTTGTGGTTGTGGACCCTGTGGGTGTAGATGCAGCTGAGGAAGTTGCAGAGGAAACAGAAGTTTTGAATGATGTAGCTTCTTTTTTATCAGTGTCTATCGTCCTGGCAGTTGAGGGTATGCCTGTAGTTGTGGGTTTTACATTGCCACTGGTGGTAGGGAAGCCTGGAATTATGGATGCGGGGCCTGTCGATTTAGGTTCATTTGTTTGAGGTAAAGTGGTAGTTGTTGTGTTGCCTACTAAGGTTGATGCATCCGTTATTGAGGCTTGATATGTAGCTGTTGAAGTGGATCTTGTATGTATAGATGTAGTAGTTGAGCCAGAAGGTGAAAATGTTGTAGTAGGAGTTCGTTCTGTAAGTTTGGGTATTGTAAGGGCTGAAAAGTTTGACATTATTGCTGCTGGGGCTGTTAATTTGGGTTCATTTGTTCCAGCTAAAGCTGTAGTAGTTGTGTGGACTAATGTATTTAATATATCTATTATGGTGGCTTTTGAAGTAACATTTGGTGTTATGATAGCAAGTCCCATGACTGCAGTTTTGTGAATTGAAGATATGGGTGCTTTAATGGAGGGTGAGATTATAGGTGTAGTTTTTTGGATTGAACTTCCAAGCTTTTGGAGCAATGAGGTGGTGGGTGTAGTCGAGAGGGGCAAAGTTACACTTATAGTTATGGGACTTGCAGCTGTGTCTGTTTTTCTTGAGCTAGTAGGGCTGACAGTTCGTTTTGTAGATTCAGACATCACTGATATAGAATGTGCAGTTGCAGAGGTAGTGCTAGATATAATGGGAATGTTTGTACTGGTTGGTACAAAAGAGGACGTTTTGTAAGCTGAATTGTTTGAAGTCTCTGTTAGCACAGTCTTTTCTGTTGGGGAGGTGGAGGAATGGGCCACAGTGCTTTGGGCTGTACTTTCTCCTGTGTTGGTAATGTGGATGGATTTGGTTAACGTACTGAGCAACACATGTTTTGTAATACTGCTAAGTGCTGAGGCCTCAATTTCAGCTGTTTGGGTAACAGTTACTGTGGTGTCCAGTGCTCCTTTAGTATGGGCAGTTTTTGCTTCAACAGTATTCACAGTACCAGGAATGGTAGTTTTGGATACTGATGTGGTAGAATCTGTTTTCTTTAAAGTTATTGTAGCATTTTCAGTGCTGAGGGTGTGGACTGTGGCTGTTTGGCTAAGGGCTTCTTTCGACTCTGTTGTTCTCAATTCATTCGTGCATAGTAGAGGTGTACTTGCTGTTAAAAAAAAAGCAAAAGTTATGGGAACTGTGTTAATGTCTATAAATATAACTAAAGCTATACTGTACCATAGTGACAACAACAAACGTTACAATAAATTAAATATTCCCAGTCAGCTCAACGCATTTCTTGGCCATATTTGGAAAAAAAACATATTCAGTTGAGAACTTCATCCTTTGATCAAGTGCTATTACATTTCTGTTATCTTGTTTTAAATTAATTTATATATCAGACACTGAGATGATGGTTTTGCTTGACTCACCAAACAGGAATATGGTTAGGATCATTGCTCCATATGCCAGGGTGATAGCTTTTGTGTGGATCCTCTGTGTCAAAACCACAGAAAGATGATGAGAGAGAGAGAGAGAGAGAGAGAGAGAGAGAGAGAGAGAGGGGCCCATTCCAACTTACCTACGATGGGTTAAGTGCAAAGGACACAAGTTACTCCACACAGTTCAACAAAAGTGTCATGATCTGTCTTTTCTGTCTCTGTTTTCCGTCTAAGTCCCCAGCGGTTCGCCTTTTGTTTCCGTCATTGCTTTCCGTTAAGTGTTTTCTGTTCATTCATTTTCATTCATTTATTTCACCTGTCTTCACTTCCTGATTATTGTGCACACCTGATTATCATTTCCGCCTCATTATTTGTCTATTTAAACCTGTCTGCTCTGTTCATCTGTTCAGATTGTAATGTGCTCCTGCCATTCTCTCCAGCGGTTGCGCTGCCTGTGTATCGACCGGTTTTGTGACCCCTGATCACTGATTCCTGGATTATCCTTCTGTCTGATTCTGACCCACTGTTATTGGACTTTGCTTGGACTTTCAGTTTGTGAATTGGATTTCGTTTTGTTGTCCTGCCTCTTCTGATTGCCTTCCTGATAACAAACCCTTGCCCGCTATTTTGACAACAATTTGGATTATCCTCTCTGTGTCTGTTTGCACCTGTCACAAAGCTTTGCCTGTACTATCTGTGTTATCTCTGACGTTACCATTTGCCTGTGTTTGACCCTTGTATTCTATCAATAGAATACAATAGAATTTCCTTATTGGAAATGCAACAAGTTCACTACTGGTTCCTGGGTTCCAAAACCATGTCTGCACTTATGTTATTACACTGCCAATCTCATACCCCCAACTCAACCCACCTCAAACCCTCTTTTTAAACGATTGGAAAAATGATAATAATATCCATCCAACTCATCAAAACTCACAAAACCTGTCAGGCCTGCAGAGGGATCATTGTCCACACACCCAATATGGCATGTGTCCTCATGCTGGTGCATTTTTCAAATTATTGAAACTTCATAAGTAACATACCATTTTGCAAAATGCTGAACATTTTTTCAATGACATTTGAGTACTTCCATTGAATTTACACCTAGATTTGGAACAATCATACAGCAACAACTTACCTGAGAATATGTAACATTTTGTTATGCAGCTTTTATCTAAGTGCTTTTTGGCCACTCCTTTTTATATATCAATAACATGGCTGCTGAAAGTGAAAGAACATACGCTGCTTGTACCAAATACTGCCATTATATGTGTATACAACATGACACATTCAAACATGTTTCCATGGCACTACAAATAACACACAGTTGCTATGAGCCACTGAATTGGATTAAGTTTTGAAATGTTACACGCTTGCACTTCCCCTCCTGAACCGTTTCACAATAGTTTGTAGCAATAAAGGAATGTGAACACAGCATATTAATATGTATTGCTTCTGTATCAATTTCTATGAATTTCTGCTATCTTAGATTTCTCAAGACTACTTAGATTACTTCTCCAGCAAGATCACTTGCGGTATTAACACAGGTCTAAAAGTTTTGCATTATAGTTTTCAGTAAGGCGCAGACCAGACAAATCACAGAGTGGGGAAGGACCAAACAGGTGATCATGAACATACATGTGCACTGACATATAGAAAATATGGGCAAAGATGTAAACATGTAAACAGAGAGAGGGAGTGAGAAAGAAATGTGTTGGTTGAAAAAAAAATGTACTGACCTTTTTTGATGAAGACATTGTGTTCACAAAAGTGCTTAAGCTAGATGTGGTAGCTAAGATGACGATGGAATAAAGAACATCAATCTTTAAAATGCACAACGCCCATAATCTCCGCCTCTTGCATGTTTCTCTCTGAAAACCTGCACTTCATGTCAGCTTCATCTGCACTTCTTAAAGTAAATAAGTTTCCTTATTTACTTTTATTGCCATTCAATGAACTTATGATAATCTATGTTATTTAGTTATTGAAGTGGTACACGCCCAATAAGAATAAATAAAACATTCTTTGGAACATTCTTTTCTACCATATATTCACAATTGTAAATGGATTTAAAGCACAAAACAAACAATTATCTATAGTAGAGATTATGAGATGTTCTCAAGGGGCTATAGGTAGCAATAATAATTCAGAGCAAAAGGGCTCAAGATTGGTCAGCCAGTTTTTTAATGGATTGTGCCTTTAAGAATGTATTTCATAAACAATTTTTGAAGAGTGGGAAGAGAAGAAGTATGAAGGCGGTCCTGTCTGGCAGCAATCTTCACTTCACCTGTTTAAAAAAAGAACTTGCTGCCTGTTTACCAGAAGAATGTCTGCTATTTCTCTCTATTGTCTCCCAGTGTTGTAACTGAGTCATGCATGCATGTTCGTGTCCAAGCAACGTGTACAGGAGGAAACCATAGCTAATGCATTGCACTCTACATATTTTCTATGATTCATAAAAACTACTAAGCTACTAAAGACTACTAAAAGACCAGTGCCAGATGACCCCATTACCCGCAAGCAGGTCAGAAATGTATTGTGGAGCCTAGCCATTAATTAATGTAGTCTAGACATAGCCTGGCTGCAATACCGAGATAAGTAGAACATATGCATATACTGACACCATGTTCTATTTATAAAAAAACAAGAACAAAAACATTGCAAGGATGAAGCTAAAAAATATATAAATAATGTTAAGTTAAGTCACTCTGGATAACTGTTATATTGTCAGGGGAATTACATGTCATTCTTATCTTAAATATATTTTCCCTCAGAAAAGCTCCACTGGAATAGTCATCTCTGTTCTTTTATTTTTTTACGATCAAATGTTTTGTTTATTCAGAAAGGTTTTCTCACACAGAACATTCAACTTTACCCCCCACCCCAAAAAAACTAAATACAACTCAACTCAAACACCCAAAAACATCATAAAAAAGCCAGGCATACAATTATTTATGATTAGCTTTGTGAATCTGACCAACTGATGTTTCCATTTAGATAATTTGGAGAAAGCTATTTACCCAGTGAGACCAGGACAGGGAGTGTGGTGGCTTCTACCTTTGTGCATGCATCTTTTCAGCTGCAGTGAACCCAGCCAACCATACACATTTTTGAGGTAGAGATCAGTCAAGTTTCAAATTGTCATTCAAAATGAGTACTTGTGGAATATTTCTGCCAACAATATTGGGTAAAGTTACCAACACTTGGTTCCAAAACTGATTAGCAGGGCAATCCCCAAGCATGGCTGAAGGACACGGACGAGGACACAGCAGACAGATCAGAAAATGAGCAAGCCCCATTATGCGGCATTATGCTAGGTTTTATGTACACTCACTTAGCACTTTATTAGGAAAAAATGTACACCTACTTATTCATGCGATTATCTAATCAGCTAATCAGCAGCAGTGCAAAGCATAAAATTATGCATATACGGGTCAGGAGCTTCAGTTAATGTTCACATCAACCATCAGTATGGGCTCAATGATTTTGATCGTGGCATAACTGTTGGTGCCAGATGGACTGGTTTGAGTATTTCTGTAACTGCTGATCTCCTGGTATTTTCATACACAACAGTCTCTAGAGTTTGCAAAAAAACAAAAAACATCAATTGAGCAGCAGTTCTGTGGGCAGAAACGCCTTGTTAATGAGAGAGGTCAGAGTAGAATGGCCAGATTAAACCCCTTGTTCTGTTTCTCTGTGGTCCACCTTTTATGATTACTATTTGGTTTTGTCTGTTTTCTCGATCTGGTGGGCATTAATATAGGCATATATATGGCATATATATTGGATAAGAGCGTCTGCCAAATGCCAATAATGTAATGTAATGTAATGAATGTACTGTATAATACGCTATTTAGTGAACCAAATTTTCATTTTTACTAACAATTAAATTCCGCCTTTAACTAGGAGAGTTCATTGTTTAAAAAGCATTTCCCCCATCAATTTCCTCACATTTCTCCCACATTTCTCCCCATCAGACTGAGCCAAAAATCTCATCTTTTTCAGAAAAAAGTATTAGCTGACAAAAATCTTTTGAATCATTTATTGACTGTGCTCATGATTACAATACTTACAAATTGTTTGTTACATTATTACATTAAAGGAGTACTGTAATTATTTCCCATAAGACAAATTCATATCAGAAGAAAATGCACATTGTACACAATTAATCTATTTTCATTAGAGACTAATTAAACTAATGTAAGTAAATGCTGAATACTGTAAGTATCTGCTATGAGAAAATGGTAGTTAAATTGATTAATTAGACAGTAAAACAATTATTAAATATTTCACTTATTAATTTGCTTCCTTGTTTATACATACAACAACCATACATTTATTTTCCTCTACCAATAACATAAAGTTTCAAAAACTATTTTTATTAAGCTTTCATCCTCAATCACTTCTGTTTTCCCAATTTGGAATGTCCAATTGTCTCTCAGGAGTGCAGTGTTTTGAGTTCATAAGAATCTAGGACGATTGCACATTATAAGCAGAAACCAGAAATGCATACTCATGTCACTTCTTCTCATTTTCCAGTCCACCCAATGAGCTGTGCAATCATTGCATTGCATTGGAAGAGTATGCTTCACACACAGTCAGCATGGGCAGATGGCAAGGGGCCAATCAACATGTGAAGTCACTGTTACCCTCCCTCCCTGGTCAATGCTACACCAATCAGGTGCTGACCTGCAGAAGCAGTGACACTACAAAGAATCAATTCCAACAATTTGGGACACTTCAAAAACTATAGTATTAAAATAGGCTACCGGGATAAGCCTTCCAGCAGCCTCTTTTATTCATATTATATTCTTCAATTGAGAAATATCTTAAAATAAAACATATTTCAGTGACTTGTGGTAAGAAATGGAATCAGTGAAAAAAACATTAGAACGATTATGTTGATAGTCTGCTTGGGTGACCCAGATGTGGTCATTGGTGTGGTTGCATTCGTAGATGTTTCACCTGAGGGAAAAATGACAAAACACATAAATAAAAGTTATATTTATCTCATAGCAAACTTAAATGTGCAAAGAGTGCAGAGAACAAAGAGTAGCCTACATGTATGCACAATTTTATATAATGTCGGTAAAATGAGTAGAATTTTGCAATTCATAAATGGCATGTGTATCAACAATTTTAAATGTTAAACAATTTTTCTCCAATGTTTCTCCAAATATGCACAATTGGAGAAACATCTTATAGGCTACAGAAAAAGGACTTCTGCTCTGGTTCATACAGGACACCGACACAGAAAATTGGCATTTACGGGCTAAGATGCATGTGTGTAAGGGCCTTTAGTTCCAATATATTGTGCTGCAAATTAATCCACAAGTAGTTCATGTTAAGGAAAGTTAATGCATTCTTATTTACACTGAGGCTATTGTTGTGTTGAGTGAGTACTTATTGGTGATCAGTAGTATTGTTAAAAGTATGCTTACTTGCAACAATAGTGCCAGAAATAACATTCAAAAAGATTATTCCTTGGTCCAGGGCTGTCTGGAGATTTTGTGCTGCCACAGTTGTGTTTGGAACCACAGACAGGTTGCTGAATATGAGGGTTGCCTCAACTATCACTGACCCAGAGCTGAAAGAGAGACACATAATAAGGGAATAAAGGGAATTATTATTAAAATTAAGATGCAGGAGCTTGATCCCCATAAAAGAACACACACACATTTTGAGTTATTATCTGTTACTCACCGGAATGACTCAACTCGAGAGCGCCGGAAAGTATTTGGATTAGACGCCCTGTAAGCACGATTAATCTTACGAAATAAAAGAAAGAATTTATTGTAATTTCTCTTCATAATTTCAAGGCATTGTTACATTTCAAATGCTGATATAGGAAAAACAGAGAACAGGGATGAATCCAGTGAACTACAGTTAACACATTTAACATTTAAAACGTATTGGAACACTATTTGTTAATGTAAAGCAATGTGAATTAGGTATGAAAAACATTTTGAAAGCAACAAACAAAGAGTAGTAGTGATTACCTCAGTGGTAACGTTGCCTGCCAGGTCCATGAACTCTTGTGTTGTGCTATCTAGGAGGTTGTCGTTGAACGTCTGATCTATACTGAAGCCAAGCGTCAGAGATCCCTCTCCTGCTGCTGGTCCATCCGTGGAGTCAGTCGGAGCAATGACAACTGACCTGGTTGTAATAACAACTTCTGCTAATGTAGTCAGTGGACCTGCAATTCCCCTAGTTGTTTGGGCAGGGACAGCTCTTGTAGAAATGAGAGGGGCTACAGGTTTCATAGTAGTTGCAAGTATTTCACGTAAAGTTGTAATTCTACGAGCTGCAGTACTAGGTTGGCCCCCCATTGCCATTGGTGTTGTAGGTGCTGGGTTTGTAGTTACAATGCCTGGTATGGGTTTTATTGTGGTAATTACAATTGCTGCTGCAGTTGTAGGTTGACCCCCTATTGCCATTGGTGTTGTAGGTGCTCGGTTTGTAGTTACAATGCCTGGTATGGGTTTCGTTGTGGCGATTACAATTGCTCCTGCAGTTGTAGGTTCGTCCCCCATTGCCATTGCTGTTGTAGGTGCTGGGTTTGTGGGTACAATGCCCGGTATGGGTTCTGTTGTGGGGATTACAGTTGCTGCTGCAGTTATGGATATAGGTGGAACAGTTGTAGGTACCATTGCTACCAGTGTTGTAGGTGCTGGGTTTGTAGGTACAATGCCCGGTATGGGTTCTGTTGTGGGGATTACAGTTGCTGCTGCAGTTATGGATATAGGTGGAACAGTTGTAGGTACCATTGCTACCAGTGTTGTAGGTGCTGGGTTTGTAGGTACAATGCCCGGTATGGGTTCTGTTGTGGGGATTACAGTTGCTGCTGCAGTTATGGATATAGGTGGAACAGTTGTAGGTACCATTGCTACCAGAGTTGTAGGTGCTGTATTTGTAGATACAATGCCTGGTATAAATTCTGTTGTTGGGATTACAGTTGCTGCTGCAGTTATGGATATAGGTGGTACAGTTGTAGGTACCATTGATACCAGTGTTGTAGGTGCTGGGTTTGTAGTAGTAGTGACAGTTCTTAATGATGATGCTCTTGAAGTCAAGCCCATAGATGCCACAGATATCCTGGGAGAGATACTTGAGGCTGTTGCTGCTGTAGATGAATCTGAGCTAAATGAACTTTCTGTGGTACTAGTGATTGATGTGGGAGCAAATCTTGAAGATATACCCATGCCCGAAGTAGGGATTTCAGTAGAAATTGTGGATACTGAGAACATACTTGTAGCTGATGTAGGCATGGTAGTTGAACTTCCGAAACTTGAGAGGATAAGTGTGGTTGATGTAGATATTTCAGCAGAGCTTGTAGGTAGTGAGGACATACTTGTGGCTGAAGTAGTCATTTCACTACTTAAGGGGGTAATTGTGGCTGCCATTTCAGTGGAGCTTTCAGATGCTGAGAACACACTTGTGGGTGATGTAGAAATTTGAATAGAACCTGAGGAAACAATAAAGTATGTTTTAGTAACTTAAGTAGAACATAGCACATAGAACATACTTGTATGCCATTTTTAGAATTTCAGTTGAACTTGTCATGGGAACATACTTTTGACTAATGAGGTTACTTCAGCTTAGCATAACTTAACTCTAAAAATAATAGTGAACTATGCTAATGTTAAACATAGCTAATGTTGGACTTATTGTTATGTTATAATCACTTGGCAGACTGTAATCCATCAGAATTTAGGAAATAATTTAGGAAGCTCTTAGGAATACAATGCAATACCACCAAGAAGGCACAGAGGACCATCTATAATCAAAAATAGTAATGTTAACCTTACAAACAATTTGTAACAACAATTTGTATAGTAACAAATTAAAATTATTAGATACATTTTCTATTTTTCCACAACTATACTGATTACTTTATCCAAAAACAAGCTGAGTGTTCAGTCTGTTTTGGAAGTTGGGGAGGATTTCTGCTGTCCTGACTGCCATGGGAAATTCATACCATGACTAAAGGACTAGAACAGACATGAGACATGACCTGGACTCATGTAGGTTTCTGACAACATGCATGTGGTTGATGTAAGCAAGTAAGATGTAAGATGTAAGCGGGCGGCCTGTAGCGTTGTGGTTTAGGTAAATGACTGGGACACACAAGGTTGTTGGTTCTAATCCCGGTGTAGTCACAATAAGATCTGCACAGCCGTTGGGCCCTTGAGCAAGGCCCTTAACCCTGCATTGCTCCAGGGGAGGATTGTCTCCTGCTTAGTCTAATCAACTGTATGTTGTTCTGGATACGAGCATCTGCCAAATGCCAATAATGTAATGTAATAAAATGTGTAAGCACTGAGAAGGTATTTCAGTAAAATGTATATGCACAGAGGAAATACTTGTTGGTAATGAATGCATTTTAGAACTTCAGAAATTGAAAACACAATTGTGCTTGATGTAGTCATTTCAGTAGAACTTCAGTAGCAAGGACTTTGTTTCTCCAGTGAGCATTTCAGATACAATTGTAGAACTTGTGGAAATACTTTGGTAGATATGTCAACTGAAATTGGAGAATCTGAGGACATAATAAAATCTGATGAAGGCATTTCAGGAGAAATGGCAGAAGTTAAGGACATACTTGTGGTTGATGTAGGTAATTCAGTTGAGCTTGTAGACCCTGAGGCCATAGATCTTGCTGATGTAGACATTTCAGTTGAAATTGTAGGCACTGAGGAAGTAGTTGTGGCCAATATAAGCATGTCCGACAAACTTGTAGAACTTGAGGGCATTCTAGTGACTAATGTAGACATTTCAGCTGAACTCATAGATGTTGAGGATATAACTGTAGCTGATGTTGACATCCCAGTTGAAATTGTAGGTACTGAAGACGTTGTGGCCAATCTAAGCATGTCAGATGAACTTGTAGAACTTGAGGGCATTCTAGTGGCTAATGTAGATATTTCAGCTGTACTCATAGATGTTGAGGATATAACTGGAGCTGATGTTGACATTTCAGTTGAAATTGTAGGTACTGAAGAAGTAGTTGTGGCCAATATAAGCATGTCAGATGAACTTGTAGAACTTGAGGGCATTCTAGTGGCCAATGTAGACATTTCAGCTGCAGTCATAGATGTTGATGATATAACTGGAGCTGATGTTGACATCTCAGTTGAAATTGTAGGTACTGAGGAAGTAGTTGTGGCCAATATAAGCATGTCAGATGAACTTGTAGAACTTGAGGACATTCTAGTGGCTAATGTAGATATTTCAGCTGCACTCATAGATGTTGAGGATATAGCAGGAGCTGATGTTGACATCTCAGTTGAAATTGTAGGTACTGAAGAAGTAGTTGTGGCCAATATAAGCATGTCAGATGAACTTGTAGAACTTGAGGGCATTCTAGTGGCTAATGTAGACATTTCAGCTGCACTCATAGATGTTGAGGATATAACTGGAGCTGATGTTGACATCTCAGTTGAAATTGTAGGTACTGAGGAAGTAGTTGTGGCCAATATAAGCATGTCAGATGAACTTGTAGAACTTGAGGACATTCTAGTGGCTAATGTAGATATTTCAGCTGCACTCATAGATGTTGAGGATATAGCAGGAGCTGATGTTGACATCTCAGTTGAAATTGTAGGTACTGAAGAAG
The DNA here is from genome assembly GCF_963514075.1 of Conger conger. Taxonomy (NCBI): domain Eukaryota; kingdom Metazoa; phylum Chordata; class Actinopteri; order Anguilliformes; family Congridae; genus Conger; species Conger conger. The sequence continues at coordinate 8,475,231 of NC_083767.1, forward strand.
TAGTTGTGGCCAATATAAGCATGTCCGATGAACTCGTAGAACTTGAGGACATTCTAGTGGCTAATGTAGACATTTCAGCTGCACTCATAGATGTTGAGGATATAACTGGAGCTGATGTTGACATCTCAGTTGAAATTGTAGGTACTGAAGAAGTAGTTGTGGCCAATATAAGCATGTCAGATGAACTTGTCGAACTTGAGGGCATTCTAGTGGCCAATGTGGACATTTCAGCTGCACTCATAGATGTTGATGATATAGCAGGAGCTGATGTTGACATCTCAGTTGAAATTGTAGATACTGAGGAAGTAGTTGTGGCCAATATAAGCATGTCCGATGAACTTGTAGAACTTGAGAGCATTCTAGTGGCTAATGTAGACATTTCAGCTGTACTCATAGATGTTGAGGATATAACTGGAGCTGATGTTGACATCTCAGTTGAAATTGTAGGTACTGAAGAAGTAGTTGTGGCCAATATAAGCATGTCAGATGAACTCATAGAACTTGAGGACATTCTAGTGGCTAATGTAGACATTTCAGCTGCACTCATAGACGTTGAGGATATAACTGGAGCTGATGTTGACATCTCAGTTGAAATTGTAGGTACTGAGGAAGTAGTTGTGGCCAATATAAGCATGTCAGATGAACTTGTAGAACTTGAGGGCATTCTTGTGGGTGATGTAGGTATTCCAGCTGAACTCATAGGTGTTGCTGAAATAACTGTAGCTAATGTTGACAGCTCAGTTGAACTTGTAGGCTCAGGGGATATATTTGTTTCTGATGTTGCTATTTCTGTTGTACTTGAACTAGAGAACCTAATTGTACCTGATGTAGCCATTTCAGTTGAACTTGTAGAAATTGAGGGGATAATTGCAGTAGATGGAGGCATGTTGGTAGAGCTGGTAGGTAGTGATGATGTGATTTCAGGTGAACTTGTAGGTAGTGAGGACATACTTGTGGCAGATGTAGACATTTCAGCAGTGTTTGTAGGCAGTGAGGACATACTTGTGGCTGATGTAGACATTTCAGTAGAGCTTGTAGGCAGTGAGTCCATACTTGTAGCTGATGTAGACATTTCAGTTGAAACTGTGGAACTTGAAGAGCTAATTGTGGTGGACAGTGATGTTCCAGTTGAGATTATAAGTAGTGAGGACATACTTGTGGCTGATGTAGACATTTCAGTAGAGCTTATAGGCAGTGAGGCAATACTTGTGGCTGATGTAGACATTTCAGTAGAGCTTGTAGGCAGTGAGTCCATACTTGTGGCTGATGTAGACATTTCAGTAGAGCTTGTAGGCAGTGAGTCCATACTTGTAGCTGATGTAGACATTTCAGTTGAAAATGTGGAACTTGAAGGGCTAATTGTGGTGAACAGTGATGTTCCAGTAGAGCTTATAAGTAGTGAATCCATACTTGTAGCTGATGTAGACATTTCAGCAGTGTTTGTAGGTAGTGAGGACATACTTGTGGCTGATGTAGACATTTCAGTTGAAACTGTGGAACTTGAAGGGCTAATTGTGGTGAACAGTGATGTTCCAGTAGAGCTTATAAGTAGTGAGGACATACTTGGGGGTGATGTAGACATTTCAGTAGAGCTTGTAGATAGCGAGGACATACTTGTGGCTGATGTAGACATTTCAGTTGACAATGTGGAACTTGAAGGGCTAATTGTGGTGAACAGTGATGTTCCTGTAGAGCTTATAAGTAGTGAGGACATACTTGTGGCTGATGTAGACATTTCAGCAGTGTTTGTAGGTAGTGAGGACATACTTGTGGCTGATGTAGACATTTCAGTTGAAAATGTGGAACTTGAAGGGCTAATTGTGGTGAACAGTGATGTTCCAGTAGAGCTTATAAGTAGTGAATCCATACTTGTAGCTAATGTAGACATTTCAGCAGTGTTTGTAGGTAGTGAGGACATACTTGTGGCTGATGTAGACATTTCAGTTGAAACTGTGGAACTTGAAGGGCTAATTGTGGTGAACAGTGATGTTCCTGTAGAGCTTATAAGTAGTGAGGACATACTTGTGGCTGATGTAGATATTTCAGCAGAGTTTGTAGGTAGCGAGGACATACTTGTGGCTGATGTAGACATTTCAGTTGAAAATGTGGAACTTGAAGGGCTAATTGTGGTGAACAGTGATGTTCCAGTAGAGCTTATGAGTAGTGAGGACATACTTGTGGCTGATGTAGACAATTCAGCAGTGTTTGTAGGTAGTGAGGACATACTTGTGGCTGATGTAGACAATTCAGCAGTGTTTGTAGGTAGTGAGGACATACTTGTGGCTGATGTAGACAATTCAGCAGTGTTTGTAGGTAGTGAGGACATACTTGTGGCTGATGTAGACAATTCAGCAGTGTTTGTAGGTAGTGAGGACATACTTGTGGCTGATGTAGACATTTCAGTTGAAAATGTGGAACTTGAAGGGCTAATTGTGGTGAACAGTGATGTTCCAGTAGAGCTTATAAGTAGTGAGGACATACTTGGTGGTGATGTAGACATTTCAGTTGAAACTGAGGAAATTGAGGGGATAATTATGGCTGATGTAAAAATTTCAGTAGAGCTTGTTGGCAGTGAGGACATACTTGTGGCTGATGTAGACATTTCAGTTGAAACTGAGGAACTTGAGGGGATCATTTTGGCTGATATAGACATTTCAGTAGAGCTTGTAGGCAGTGAGGACACAATTGCAGCTGATGTAGACATTTCAGCGGAGTTTGTAGGTAGTGACGACATACGTGTCGTTGATGTAGACATTTCAATTGAAACTGTGGAACTTGATGAGATAATTGTGGTTGGTGTAGACATTTCAGTAGAGCTTATCGGTAATGAGAACTTATTTGTTCTTGATGTAGACATTTCAGTTGAGCTTGTTGGTGGTGAGGACATAATTGTAGTGGATGTAAACATTTCAGTTGAAATTGGAATAATTGTGCCTGACGTAGTCATTTCAGCAGAGCGTGTAAGTAGTGAGGATGTACTTGTGCCTGATGTAGACATTTCAGTTGAAGCTGTGGAACTTGAAAGGATAATTACAGCTGATGTAGACTGTTCAGGACTGCTTGTAGGTAGTGAGGACATACTTGTGGCTGTTGTAGATATCTCACTTGAACTTGTGGAACTTGAGGGGTTAAGTGTGGCTGATGTAGACACTTCAGTAGAGCTTGCAGGTGCTGAGGACACACTTGTGGGTGATGTAGAAATTTGAGTAGAATTTGTAGAACCTGAGGACACAACAGAGTCTGATTTAGTAACTTCAGTAGCACACAGAATATACCGGCATTTTACATGTAAGTCCTGAGAACATACTTTTGACTAAGTCATTTCAGCTGAGTGCAACTTAACTTAAAATAATAGTGACAGGGACTTAATGTTACATTACAAACACTTGGCAGATTGTAATGCAGAGTGAACTACAACTGTGGAGAATAACAGCGTTACTCTCCAGAATACAGAAAATGTGGGATTACCAAGAAGTAAATGGTCTGAATTTATAATTTATAATTGATGCCTCTCATTCACCCACACACACACCAACGCTGATTGGCTACCATGCAAGGTACCAACCAACTCTCCGGAGCAATAGGAGGTTAAGTGTCCTGCTCAGGATGGAATCGTACTGGCAAGCCTCCTGAGCTAATGTCGCTCAAATAAATTTAAACTGAGGAATTTGAAGGGATAATTGTGGCTGATATAGACATTTCAATAGAGCTTGAAGGTAGTGAGGATATAATTGTTCCTAAGGTAAATATTTCAGTAGCACTTGTGGACAACAAATACAAAGTTGAGGCTAATGTAGAAATGTCAGTTTATCGGTAATAAGAACATACTTGTTCCTGATGTAGGCATTTCAGTTGAACTTGTAGGTGGTGAGGACATAATTGCAGTAGATGTAAACATCTTGGTTGAAATTGGGATAATTGTGGCTGACATAGTAACTTCAGTAGAGTGAGTAAGTCCTGAGGATGTACTTGTGGCTGATTCTGCCATTTCACTTGAACTTGTAGAAATTGATGGGGAAATTGTGGCTGAGGTTGATATTTCAGTAGAGTTTTTAGTGAGTGAGGGCAAACTTGTGGCTGATGTCAACATTTCAGTTGAAACTGTGGAACTTGATGGGATAATTGTGGCAGAGGTAGACATTACATTAAAGCTTGTTGGTAGTGAGGATCTACTTGTGGCTGATGTAGAGATTTCAGTTGAAAAGGTGGAACTTGAAAAGATAATTGTGGCTAAAGTAGACATTTTAGTAGAACTTGTAGGTAGTGGGGATATACTTGTGCCTGATGTAGGCAGTTCAGGAGAACGTGTAATTACTGAGGAGATACTTGTGCCTGACATTTCAGTTGAAGCTGTTGAATTTGAATTTGAACTTGAGGGGGTAAATGTGGTAGATGTCAACATTTCAGTTGAACTTGGGGAAATTGAGGGGATACTTGTGACTGGTTTTGAAAATACAGTTGTGCTTGTTGCTAGTGAGGACATGCCTGTGGCGAATGTAGACATTTCAGGTGAACTTGTAGATAATGAGGACAAAGTTGAGACAAAAGTAGACATTTCAGGAGAGCTGATGGGTAATGAGAACATACTGGTCTCTAAGGTAGACATTTCTGTTGAACTTGTGGAACTAGAGGGGGTAATTATGGCAGATTTTGACATTTCAGTAGAGCTTGTAGATAATGAGGACAAATGTGTGGCTGATGTAGACATTAGAGTAGTGCTTGTCGGTAGTGATGACATGCTTAGGCCTGATGTAGACATGTCAGTTGAACCTCCGGTACTTGACATGATAAAAGTGGCAGATGTCAACATTTCAGTTGAATTTGTGGAGATTGAGGGCATCCTTGTGGCTGATGTTGACATTTCAGTTGTGCTTGTCGCTAGTGAAAACATGGCTTTGGTGGTTGTAGACATTTCAGGTGAAACTGAGGAACTTGAGGGGACTGTGGCTGATGTAGATATTTCAGTGGAGCTTGTAGGGAGTGAGGATATACTTATTCCTGAGGTAACTATTTCGGTAGAGCTTGTAGATAGCAAAGATAAAGTTGAGGCTACTATAGAAATTTCAGTAGAGCTTATCGGTAACAAGAATGTACTTGTTCCTGATGTAGACACTTCATTTGAACTTGTAGGTGGTGAGGACATAATTCCAGTGGATTTAAACATCTCAGTTGAAATTGGGATAATTGAGGCTGATGTACTCATATCAGTAGAGCGTGTAAGTAGTGAGGATGTACTTGTGGGTGATGTCGGCATTTCACTTGAAATTGTCAAATTCGATGTGATAATTGTGGCTGAAGTTAATGTTTCAGTTGCATTTGTACTGAGTGAGGACATACTTGTGGCTGATGTCAACATTTCCTTTGAAGCTATGGGACTAGATGGGATAACTGTGGCAAAAGGAGACATGATAGTAGAACTTGTTGGTAGTGAGAATCTACTTCTTGTAGAGATTTCATTTGAAATCATGGAACTTGAAAAGATAATTGTGGCTAGAGTAGACATTTTAGCTGAACTTGTAGCTAGTGAGGACATGTCTTCAGTGGATGTAGTCATTACAGTTGAAATTGTGGAACTTGAGGGGATAATTGTGCTTGAAGTTGACAATCCAGTGGAACTTGTAGGTATTGAAGAAATACCTGTGGTAGATGTGAACATTTCAGTTGATCGTGTGGAAATTGAGGGGATACTTCTGGCAGATGTGAACATTTCAGTTGTGTTTGTAGCTAGTGGGGACAAGCCTGTGGTAGTTGCAGATATTTCAGTAGAAATTGAGGAACTGGAGGGGATAATTGTGGGAGACATTGACATTTCAAGAGAGCTTGTCGGTAGTGAGGACAAACCTGTGGAAGATGTAGACATTTCCATTGAAATTGTAGAATTTGAAGACATGCTTCTTTCTGAGGTAGACATTTCAGTAGAGCTTATAGAAAGTGAGAACAAACTTGTTCCTGATATTGACATTTCAGTTGGACTTCTGGAACTTGAGGGTATCATTGTGGCTGAGGTTGGCATTTGAGGTAGTGAGGTCAGGCTTGTGCCTGATGTAGACATGTGAGTTGAACCTGCAGTGCTTGACATGATAAATGTGGTAGATGTCAACATTTCAGGTGAAGTTGTGGAAATTGAGGGAATCCTTTTGGGTGACATAGACATTTGCGTAGTGCTTGTCAGAAGTGATGACATGCTTGTGCCTGATGTAGACATGTCAGTTGAAATTGTGGAAGTTGAGGGGATAATTGTGGGAGACATTAACATTTTAGTCAAGCTTGTAGGTAGTGAAGACATACCTGTCATGGATGTGGAAATTTCAGTTGGACTTATGGAAGTTGAGGGGATGATTGTAGTTGAAGAAGACATTCCAGTAGAGCTTGTAGGTAATGAAGACATACCTGTGGTGGATGTAGACATGTCAGTTGAAATCATGGAACTTGAGGGGATAATTGTGGATGACATTGACATTACAACAGAGCTTATCAAGGGTGAGGACAAACTTGTGGCTAATGTAGACATTTCAGACATGCTTGTGGAACTTGACATGATAAATATGGTAGAGGTCAACATTTCAGTTGATCTTGTGGAAAATAAGGGGATACTTGTGGCTGATGTGAACCTTTCAGTTGTGGTTCTGGCTAGTGAGGACATGCCTGTGGTAGTTGCAGATATTTCAGTTGGAATTGTGGAGCTTGAGGGATTAATTGTGGGAGACATTGACATTTCAGTAGAACTTGTAGGTTTTGATGAAATTCCTGTGATAGATGTAAACATTTCTGTTGATCTTGTGAGAATTGAGGGGATACCTGTGGCTGATGTGAACATTTCATGTGTGCTTGTAACTAAAGAAAATAGGCCTGTGGTAGATGCAGATATTTCACTTGAAATTGTGGAACTTGAGGGGATCAACTTGGGAAAATTTGATATTTCAGTAGAACTTCTAGATATTGAAGAAATTTCTTGGGTGGATGTAAAAATTTCCGTTGAACTTCTGAAAATTGAGGGGATACTTGTGGATGATGTGAACATTTCATTTGTGGTTCCAGGTATTGAAGACATGCCTGTGGTAGTTGCAAATATTTCAGTTGAAATTGTAGAGCTTGTGGGATTAATTGTTGGAGACGTTGACATTTCAGGAGAACTTGTAGGAATTGATGAAATTCCTGTGGTAGATAGAAACATTTCAGTTGATCTTGTGGGAATTGAGGGGATATTCGTGGCTGATGTGAACATTTCATGTGTGCTTGTAGCTAAAGAAAACATGCCTGTGGTAGTTGCAGATATTTCAGCTGAAATTGTGGAGCCTGTGGGATTAATTGTGGGAGACGCTGTCATTTCAGCAGAACTTGTAGGTATTAATGAAATTCCTCTGGTAGATGTAAACATTTCCGTTGATCTTGTGGAAACTGAGGGGATACTTCTGGCTGATGTGAACATTTCAGTGGTGGTTGTAGCAAGTGAGGACATGCCTGTGGTAGTTGCAGATATTTCATTTGAAATTGTGGAGCTGGTGGGATTACTTGTGGGAGATGTTGACTTTAAAGGAGAACTTGTAGAGATTGTGGGGATAATTTTGGGAGACGTTGATATTTCAGTAGAACTTGTTGGAATTGATGAAAGTCCTGTAGTAGTTGTAGATATTTCAGGTGAAACTGAGGAGCTTGAAGGATTAATTGTAGGAGAAGTTGACATTTCAGCAGAACTTGTAGGTATTAATGAAATTCCTCTGGTAGATGTAAACATTTCCGTTGATCTTGTGGAAACTGAGGGGATACTTCTGGCTGATGTGAACATTTCAGTGGTGGTTGTAGCAAGTGAGGACATGCCTGTGGTAGGTGCAGATATTTCAATTAAAATTGTGGAACTTGAGGGAATACTTGTGGTAGACATTGACATTTCAGGAGAACTTGTAGGTATTGATGAAACTCCTCTGGTAGATGGAAACATTTCTGTTGAACTTGTGAAAATTGAGGGAATAATTGTGGCTGATGTGGACATTTCAGTTGAGGTTCTAGCTAGTGAGGACATGCCTGTGGTAGTTGCAGATATTTCATTTGAAATTGTGGAGCTGGTGGGATTAATTGTGGGAGACGTTGACATTAAAGGAGAACTTGTAGAGATTGTGGGGATAATTTTGGGAGACGTTGATATTTCAGTAGAACTTGTTGGAATTGATGAAAGTCCTGTGGAAGTTGTAGATATTTCCGGTGAAACTGAGGAGCTTGAAGGATTAATTGTAGGAGAAGTTGACATTTCAGTAAAATTAGTTGGTATTGAAGAAATTTCTGTGGTAGATGTAAACATTACAGTTGATCTTGTGGAAGTTGAGGGAATAATTGTGGCTGATGTGGACATTTCAGTTGAGTTTCTAGCTAGTGAGGACATGCTTGTGGTTCTTGCAGAAATTTCAGTTGAAATTGTGGAGCTAGTTAGATTGATTGTGGGAGACATTGACTTTTCAGGAGAACTTGTTGGTAGTGAAGAAGTTTCTGTGGTAGATGGAAACATTTCAGTTGATCTTGTGGAAGTTGAGGGAATAATTGTGACTGATGTGGCCATTTCAGTTGTGATTCTAGCTTGTGAGGACATGCCTGTGGTAGTTGCAAATATTTCGGTTGAAATTGTGGAGCTTGAGGGAATACTTGTGGGAGATGTTGTTATTTGAGTAGAACTTGAAGGTATTGAAGGAATTCCTGTGGTAGATGGAAACATTTCAGTTGATCTCATGGGAATTGAGGGGATACTCGTGGCTGATGTGAACATTTCATGTGTGCTTGTAGCTAAAGAAAACATGCCTGTGGTAGTTGCAAATATTTCAGTTGAAATTGTGGAGCTTGAGGGGATAATTGTGGGAGACGTTGTTATTTGAGAAGAACTTGAAGGAATTGAAGGATTGTCTGCGGTAGATGTAAACATTTCCGTTGAACTTGGAAAAATTGAGGGGATACTTGTGGATGATGTGAACATTTCAGTGGTGGTTGTATCAAGTGAGGACATGCCTGTGGTAGTTGCAGATATTTCAATTGAAATTGTGGAACTTGAGGGTATACTTGTGCTAGACATTGCCATTTCAGGAGAACTTGTAAGTATCGATGAAATTCCTGTGGTAGATGGAAACTTTTCCGTTGATCTTGTGGAAATTGAGGGGGTACTTGTGGCCGATGTGAACATTTCAGTTGTGGTTGTATCAAGTGAGGACATGCCTGTGGTAGTTGCAGATATTTCATTTGAAATTGTGGAGCTAGTGGGATTACTTGTGGGAGACGTTGACATTAAACGAGAACTTGTAGAGATTGTGGGGATAATTTTGGGAGACGTTGTTATTTGAGTAGAACTTGAAGGTATTGATGAAAGTCCTGTGGTAGTTGTCGATATTTCAGGTGAAACTGAGGAGCTTAAAGGATTAATTGTAGGAGAAGTTGACATTTCAGTAAAATTTGTTGGTATTGAAGAAATTTCTGTGGTAGATGTAAACATTTCAGTTGATCTTGTGGAAGTTGAGGGAATAATTGTGGCTGATGTGGACATTTCAGTTGTGATTCTAGCTCGTGAGGACATGCCTGTGGTAGTTGCAAATATTTCGGTTGAAATTGTGGAGCTTGAGGGAATACTTATGGGAGATGTTGTTATTTGAGTAGAACTTGAAGGTATTGAAGGAATTCCTGTGGTAGATGGAAACATTTCAGTTGATCTCATGGGAATTGAGGGGGTACTCGTGGCTGATGTGAACATTTCATGGGTGCTTGTAGCTAAAGAAAACATGCCTGTGGTAGTTGCAAATATTTCAGTTGAAATTGTGGAGCTTGAAGGGATAATTGTGGGAGACATTGTTATTTGAGGAGAACTTGAAGGAATTGAAGGATTGTCTGCGGTAGATATAAACATTCCCGTTGAACTTGTAAAAATTGAGGGGATACTTGTGGATGATGTGAACATTTCAGTGGTGGTTGTATCAAGTGAGGACATGCCTGTGGTAGTTGCAGATATTTCAGTTGAAATGGTGGAGCTAGTGGGATTAATTGTGGGAGACATTGACATTTCAGGAGAACTTGTAGGTATCGATGAAATTCCTGTGGTAGATGGAAACATTTCCATTGAACTTGTGAAAATTGAGGGAATAATTGTGGCTGATGTGGATATTTCAGTTGAGGTTCTAGCTTGTGAGGACATGCCTGTGGTAGTTGCAGATATTTCAGTTGAAATGGTGGAGCTAGTGGGATTAATTGTTGGAGACATTGACATTTCAGGAGAACTTGCAGGTATCAATGAAATTCCTGTGGTAGATGGAAACATTTGCGTTGATCTTGTGGAAATTGAGGGGATATTAGTGGCCGATGTGAACATTTCAGTGGTGGTTGTAGCAAGTGAGGACAAGCCTGTGCTAGTTGCAGACATTTCAGGAGAACTTGTAGAGCTTGTGGGGATAATTTTGGGAGATGTTGTTATTTGAGTAGAACTTGATGGTATTGATGAAAGTCCTGTGGTTGTTGCAGATATTTCAGTTGAAATTGTGGAACTAGTTGGATTAATTGTGGGAGACATTGACTTTTCAGGAGAACTTGTAGGTAGTGAAGAAGTCTCTGTGGTAGATGGAAACATTGCAGTTGATCTTTTGGAAGTTGAGGGAATAATTGTGACTGATGTGGACATTTCAGTTGTGATTCTAGCTCGTGAGGACATGCCTGTGGTAGTTGCAAATATTTCAGTTGAAATTGTGGAGCTTGAGGGAATACTTGCGGGAGACATTGTTATTTGAGTAGAAATTGAAGGTATTGAAGGAATTCCTGTGGTAGATGGAAACATTTCCATTGATCTCGTGGAAATTGAGGGGATAATAGTGGCCGATGTGAACATTTCAGTCGTGGTTGTAGCAAGTGAGGACAAGCCTGTGCTAGTTGCAGACATTTCAGGAGAACTTGTAGAGCTTGTGGGGATAATTTTGGGAAACATTGTTATTTGAGTAGAACTTGAAGGTATTGATGAAAGTCCTGTGGGAGTTGTAGATATTTCAGGTAAAACTGTGGAGCTTGAGGGGATAATTGTGGGAGACATTGTTATTTGAGTAGAACTTGAAGGAATTGAAGGATTGTCAGCGGTAGATGGAAACATTTCCGTTGATCTTGTGGAAATTGAGGGGATACTAGTGGCCGATGTGAACATTTCAGTGGTGGTTGTATCAAGTGAGGACATGCCTGTGCTAGTTGCAGATATTTCAATTGAAATTGTGGAACTTGAGGGAATATTTGTGGTAGATATTGACATTTCAGGAGAACTTGTAGGTATCGATGAAATTCCTGTGGTAGATGGAAACATTTCCATTGAACTTGTGAAAATTGAGGGAATAATTGTGGCTGATGTGGATATTTCAGTTGAGGTTCTAGCTTGTGAGAACATGCCTGTGGTAGTTGCAGATATTTCAGTTGAAATGGTGGAGCTAGTGGGATTAATTGTGGGAGACATTGACATTTCAGGAGAACTTGTAGGTATCGATGAAATTCCTGTGGTAGATGGAAACATTTCCGTTGATCTTGTGGAAATTGAGGGGATACTAGTGGCCGATGTGAACATTTCAGTGGTGGTTGTAGCAAGTGAGGACATGCCTGTGCTAGCTGCAGACATTTCAGGAGAACTTGTAGAGCTTGTGGGGATCATTTTGGGAGATGTTGTTATTTGAGTAGAACTTGAAGGTATTGATGAAAGTCCTGTGGTAGTTGTAGATATTTCAGGTGAAACTGTGGAGCTTGAGGGATTAATTGTAGGAGAAGTTGACATTTCAGTCGAACTTGTAGGTATTAAAGACATTCCCGTGGTAGATGGAAACATTTCAGTTGATCTCATGGGAATTGAGGGGATACTCGTGGCTGATGTGAACATTTCATGGGTGCTTGTAGCTAAAGAAAACATGCCTGTGGTAGTTGCAAATATTTCAGTTGAAATTGTGGAGCTTGAGGGGATACTTGTGGATGATGTGAACATTTCAGTGGTGGTTGTATCAAGTGAGGACATGCCTGTGGTAGTTGCAGATATTTCAGTTGAAATGGTGGAGCTAGTGGGATTAATTGTGGGAGACATTGACATTTCAGGAGAACTTGTAGGTATCGATGAAATTCCTGTGGTAGATGGAAACATTTCCATTGAACTTGTGAAAATTGAGGGAATAATTGTGGCTGATGTGGATATTTCAGTTGAGGTTCTAGCTTGTGAGGACATGCCTGTGGTAGTTGCAGATATTTCAGTTGAAATGGTGGAGCTAGTGGGATTAATTGTGGGAGACATTGACATTTCAGGAGAACTTGTAGGTATCGATGAAATTCCTGTGGTAGATGGAAACATTTCCATTGAACTTGTGAAAATTGAGGGAATAATTGTGGCTGATGTGGATATTTCAGTTGAGGTTCTAGCTTGTGAGGACATGCCTGTGGTAGTTGCAGATATTTCAGTTGAAATGGTGGAGCTAGTGGGATTAATTGTGGGTGACATTGAAATTTCAGGAGAACTTGCAGGTATCGATGAAATTCCTGTGGTAGATGGAAACATTTCCGTTGATCTTGTGGAAATTGAGGGGATACTAGTGGCCGATGTGAACATTTCAGTGGTGGTTGTAGCAAGTGAGGACAAGCCTGTGCTAGTTGCAGACATTTCAGGAGAACTTGTAGAGCTTGTGGGGATAGTTTTGGGAGATGTTGTTATTTGAGTAGAACTTGAAGGTATTGATGAAAGTCCTGTGGTTGTTGCAGATATTTCAGTTGAAATTGTGGAACTAGTTGGATTAATTGTGGGAGACATTGACTTTTCAGGAGAACTTGTAGGTAGTGAAGAAGTCTCTGTGGTAGATGGAAACATTGCAGTTGATCTTTTGGAAGTTGAGGGAATAATTGTGACTGATGTGGACATTTCAGTTGTGATTCTAGCTCGTGAGGACATGCCTGTGGTAGTTGCAAATATTTCAGTTGAAATTGTGGAGCTTGAGGGAATACTTGTGGGAGACATTGTTATTTGAGTAGAAATTGAAGGTATTGAAGGAATTCCTGTGGTAGATGGAAACATTTCCATTGATCTTGTGGAAATTGAGGGGATAATAGTGGCCGATGTGAACATTTCAGTGGTGGTTGTAGCAAGTGAGGACATGCCTGTGGTAGTTGCAGATATTTCAGTTGAAATGGTGGAGCTAGTGGGATTAATTGTGGGAGACATTGACATTTCAGGAGAACTTGTAGGTATCGATGAAATTCCTGTGGTAGATGGAAACATTTCCATTGAACTTGTGAAAATTGAGGGAATAATTGTGGCTGATGTGGATATTTCAGTTGAGGTTCTAGCTTGTGAGGACATGCCTGTGGTAGTTGCAGATATTTCAGTTGAAATGGTGGAGCTAGTGGGATTAATTGTGGGAGACATTGACATTTCAGGAGAACTTGTAGGTATCGATGAAATTCCTGTGGTAGATGGAAACATTTCCATTGAACTTGTGAAAATTGAGGGAATAATTGTGGCTGATGTGGATATTTCAGTTGAGGTTCTAGCTTGTGAGGACATGCCTGTGGTAGTTGCAGATATTTCAGTTGAAATGGTGGAGCTAGTGGGATTAATTGTGGGAGACGTTGACATTTCAGGAGAACTTGCAGGTATCGATGAAATTCCTGTGGTAGATGGAAACATTTCCGTTGATCTTGTGGAAATTGAGGGGATACTAGTGGCCGATGTGAACATTTCAGTGGTGGTTGTAGCAAGTGAGGACAAGCCTGTGCTAGTTGCAGACATTTCAGGAGAACTTGTAGAGCTTGTGGGGATAGTTTTGGGAGATGTTGTTATTTGAGTAGAACTTGAAGGTATTGATGAAAGTCCTGTGGTTGTTGCAGATATTTCAGTTGAAATTGTGGAACTAGTTGGATTAATTGTGGGAGACATTGACTTTTCAGGAGAACTTGTAGGTAGTGAAGAAGTCTCTGTGGTAGATGGAAACATTGCAGTTGATCTTTTGGAAGTTGAGGGAATAATTGTGACTGATGTGGACATTTCAGTTGTGATTCTAGCTCGTGAGGACATGCCTGTGGTAGTTGCAAATATTTCAGTTGAAATTGTGGAGCTTGAGGGAATACTTGTGGGAGACATTGTTATTTGAGTAGAAATTGAAGGTATTGAAGGAATTCCTGTGGTAGATGGAAACATTTCCATTGATCTTGTGGAAATTGAGGGGATAATAGTGGCCGATGTGAACATTTCAGTGGTGGTTGTAGCAAGTGAGGACATGCCTGTGGTAGTTGCAGATATTTCAGTTGAAATGGTGGAGCTAGTGGGATTAATTGTGGGAGACATTGACATTTCAGGAGAACTTGTAGGTATCGATGAAATTCCTGTGGTAGATGGAAACATTTCCATTGAACTTGTGAAAATTGAGGGAATAATTGTGGCTGATGTGGATATTTCAGTTGAGGTTCTAGCTTGTGAGGACATGCCTGTGGTAGTTGCAGATATTTCAGTTGAAATGGTGGAGCTAGTGGGATTAATTGTGGGAGACATTGACATTTCAGGAGAACTTGTAGGTATCGATGAAATTCCTGTGGTAGATGGAAACATTTCCATTGAACTTGTGAAAATTGAGGGAATAATTGTGGCTGATGTGGATATTTCAGTTGAGGTTCTAGCTTGTGAGGACATGCCTGTGGTAGTTGCAGATATTTCAGTTGAAATGGTGGAGCTAGTGGGATTAATTGTGGGAGACGTTGACATTTCAGGAGAACTTGCAGGTATCGATGAAATTCCTGTGGTAGATGGAAACATTTCCGTTGATCTTGTGGAAATTGAGGGGATACTAGTGGCCGATGTGAACATTTCAGTGGTGGTTGTAGCAAGTGAGGACAAGCCTGTGCTAGTTGCAGACATTTCAGGAGAACTTGTAGAGCTTGTGGGGATAGTTTTGGGAGATGTTGTTATTTGAGTAGAACTTGAAGGTATTGATGAAAGTCCTGTGGTTGTTGCAGATATTTCAGTTGAAATTGTGGAACTAGTTGGATTAATTGTGGGAGACATTGACTTTTCAGGAGAACTTGTAGGTAGTGAAGAAGTCTCTGTGGTAGATGGAAACATTGCAGTTGATCTTTTGGAAGTTGAGGGAATAATTGTGACTGATGTGGACATTTCAGTTGTGATTCTAGCTCGTGAGGACATGCCTGTGGTAGTTGCAAATATTTCAGTTGAAATTGTGGAGCTTGAGGGAATACTTGTGGGAGACATTGTTATTTGAGTAGAAATTGAAGGTATTGAAGGAATTCCTGTGGTAGATGGAAACATTTCCATTGATCTTGTGGAAATTGAGGGGATAATAGTGGCCGATGTGAACATTTCAGTGGTGGTTGTAGCAAGTGAGGACATGCCTGTGGTAGTTGCAGATATTTCAGTTGAAATGGTGGAGCTAGTGGGATTAATTGTGGGAGACATTGACATTTCAGGAGAACTTGTAGGTATCGATGAAATTCCTGTGGTAGATGGAAACATTTCCATTGAACTTGTGAAAATTGAGGGAATAATTGTGGCTGATGTGGATATTTCAGTTGAGGTTCTAGCTTGTGAGGACATGCCTGTGGTAGTTGCAGATATTTCAGTTGAAATGGTGGAGCTAGTGGGATTAATTGTGGGAGACATTGACATTTCAGGAGAACTTGTAGGTATCGATGAAATTCCTGTGGTAGATGGAAACATTTCCATTGAACTTGTGAAAATTGAGGGAATAATTGTGGCTGATGTGGATATTTCAGTTGAGGTTCTAGCTTGTGAGGACATGCCTGTGGTAGTTGCAGATATTTCAGTTGAAATGGTGGAGCTAGTGGGATTAATTGTGGGAGACGTTGACATTTCAGGAGAACTTGCAGGTATCGATGAAATTCCTGTGGTAGATGGAAACATTTCCGTTGATCTTGTGGAAATTGAGGGGATACTAGTGGCCGATGTGAACATTTCAGTGGTGGTTGTAGCAAGTGAGGACAAGCCTGTGCTAGTTGCAGACATTTCAGGAGAACTTGTAGAGCTTGTGGGGATAGTTTTGGGAGATGTTGTTATTTGAGTAGAACTTGAAGGTATTGATGAAAGTCCTGTGGTTGTTGCAGATATTTCAGTTGAAATTGTGGAACTAGTTGGATTAATTGTGGGAGACATTGACTTTTCAGGAGAACTTGTAGGTAGTGAAGAAGTCTCTGTGGTAGATGGAAACATTGCAGTTGATCTTTTGGAAGTTGAGGGAATAATTGTGACTGATGTGGACATTTCAGTTGTGATTCTAGCTCGTGAGGACATGCCTGTGGTAGTTGCAAATATTTCAGTTGAAATTGTGGAGCTTGAGGGAATACTTGTGGGAGACATTGTTATTTGAGTAGAAATTGAAGGTATTGAAGGAATTCCTGTGGTAGATGGAAACATTTCCATTGATCTTGTGGAAATTGAGGGGATAATAGTGGCCGATGTGAACATTTCAGTGGTGGTTGTAGCAAGTGAGGACATGCCTGTGGTAGTTGCAGATATTTCAGTTGAAATGGTGGAGCTAGTGGGATTAATTGTGGGAGACATTGACATTTCAGGAGAACTTGTAGGTATCGATGAAATTCCTGTGGTAGATGGAAACATTTCCATTGAACTTGTGAAAATTGAGGGAATAATTGTGGCTGATGTGGATATTTCAGTTGAGGTTCTAGCTTGTGAGGACATGCCTGTGGTAGTTGCAGATATTTCAGTTGAAATGGTGGAGCTAGTGGGATTAATTGTGGGAGACATTAACATTTCAGGAGAACTTGTAGGTATCGATGAAATTCCTGTGGTAGATGGAAACATTTCCATTGAACTTGTGAAAATTGAGGGAATAATTGTGGCTGATGTGGATATTTCAGTTGAGGTTCTAGCTTGTGAGGACATGCCTGTGGTAGTTGCAGATATTTCAGTTGAAATGGTGGAGCTAGTGGGATTAATTGTGGGAGACGTTGACATTTCAGGAGAACTTGCAGGTATCGATGAAATTCCTGTGGTAGATGGAAACATTTCCGTTGATCTTGTGGAAATTGAGGGGATACTAGTGGCCGATGTGAACATTTCAGTGGTGGTTGTAGCAAGTGAGGACAAGCCTGTGCTAGTTGCAGACATTTCAGGAGAACTTGTAGAGCTTGTGGGGATAGTTTTGGGAGATGTTGTTATTTGAGTAGAACTTGAAGGTATTGATGAAAGTCCTGTGGTTGTTGCAGATATTTCAGTTGAAATTGTGGAACTAGTTGGATTAATTGTGGGAGACATTGACTTTTCAGGAGAACTTGTAGGTAGTGAAGAAGTCTCTGTGGTAGATGGAAACATTGCAGTTGATCTTTTGGAAGTTGAGGGAATAATTGTGACTGATGTGGACATTTCAGTTGTGATTCTAGCTCGTGAGGACATGCCTGTGGTAGTTGCAAATATTTCAGTTGAAATTGTGGAGCTTGAGGGAATACTTGTGGGAGACATTGTTATTTGAGTAGAAATTGAAGGTATTGAAGGAATTCCTGTGGTAGATGGAAACATTTCCATTGATCTTGTGGAAATTGAGGGGATAATAGTGGCCGATGTGAACATTTCAGTGGTGGTTGTAGCAAGTGAGGACATGCCTGTGGTAGTTGCAGATATTTCAGTTGAAATGGTGGAGCTAGTGGGATTAATTGTGGGAGACATTGACATTTCAGGAGAACTTGTAGGTATCGATGAAATTCCTGTGGTAGATGGAAACATTTCCATTGAACTTGTGAAAATTGAGGGAATAATTGTGGCTGATGTGGATATTTCAGTTGAGGTTCTAGCTTGTGAGGACATGCCTGTGGTAGTTGCAGATATTTCAGTTGAAATGGTGGAGCTAGTGGGATTAATTGTGGGAGACATTGACATTTCAGGAGAACTTGTAGGTATCGATGAAATTCCTGTGGTAGATGGAAACATTTCCATTGAACTTGTGAAAATTGAGGGAATAATTGTGGCTGATGTGGATATTTCAGTTGAGGTTCTAGCTTGTGAGGACATGCCTGTGGTAGTTGCAGATATTTCAGTTGAAATGGTGGAGCTAGTGGGATTAATTGTGGGAGACATTGACATTTCAGGAGAACTTGTAGGTATCGATGAAATTCCTGTGGTAGATGGAAACATTTCCGTTGATCTTGTGGAAATTGAGGGGATACTAGTGGCCGATGTCAACATTTCAGTGGTGGTTGTAGCAAGTGAGGAAAAGCCTGTGCTAGTTGCAGACATTTCAGGAGAACTTGTAGAGCTTGTGGGGATAATTTTGGGAGATGTTGTTATTTGAGTAGAACTTGAAGGTAATGATGAAAGTCCTGTGGGAGTTGTAGATATTTCAGGTGAAACTGTGGAGCTTGAGGGATTAATTGTGGGAGACATTGTTATTTGAGTAGAACTTGAAGGAATTGAAGGATTGTCAGCGGTAGATGGAAACATTTCCGTTGATCTTGTGGAAATTGAGGGGATACTAGTGGCCGATGTGAACATTTCAGTGGTGGTTGTATCAAGTGAGGACATGCCTGTGCTAGTTGCAGATATTTCAATTGAAATTGTGGAACTTGAGGGAATATTTGTGGTAGATAATGACATTTCAGGAGAACTTGTAGGTATCGATGAAATTCCTGTGGTAGATGGAAACATTTCCATTGAACTTGTGAAAATTGAGGGAATAATTGTGGCTGATGTGGATATTTCAGTTGAGGTTCTAGCTTGTGAGGACATGCCTGTGGTAGTTGCAGATATTTCAGTTGAAATGGTGGAGCTAGTGGGATTAATTGTGGGAGACGTTGACATTTCAGGAGAACTTGCAGGTATCGATGAAATTCCTGTGGTAGATGGAAACATTTCCGTTGATCTTGTGGAAATTGAGGGGATACTAGTGGCCGATGTGAACATTTCAGTGGTGGTTGTAGCAAGTGAGGACAAGCCTGTGCTAGTTGCAGACATTTCAGGAGAACTTGTAGAGCTTGTGGGGATAGTTTTGGGAGATGTTGTTATTTGAGTAGAACTTGAAGGTATTGATGAAAGTCCTGTGGTTGTTGCAGATATTTCAGTTGAAATTGTGGAACTAGTTGGATTAATTGTGGGAGACATTGACTTTTCAGGAGAACTTGTAGGTAGTGAAGAAGTCTCTGTGGTAGATGGAAACATTGCAGTTGATCTTTTGGAAGTTGAGGGAATAATTGTGACTGATGTGGACATTTCAGTTGTGATTCTAGCTCGTGAGGACATGCCTGTGGTAGTTGCAAATATTTCAGTTGAAATTGTGGAGCTTGAGGGAATACTTGTGGGAGACATTGTTATTTGAGTAGAAATTGAAGGTATTGAAGGAATTCCTGTGGTAGATGGAAACATTTCCATTGATCTTGTGGAAATTGAGGGGATAATAGTGGCCGATGTGAACATTTCAGTGGTGGTTGTAGCAAGTGAGGACATGCCTGTGGTAGTTGCAGATATTTCAGTTGAAATGGTGGAGCTAGTGGGATTAATTGTGGGAGACATTGACATTTCAGGAGAACTTGTAGGTATCGATGAAATTCCTGTGGTAGATGGAAACATTTCCATTGAACTTGTGAAAATTGAGGGAATAATTGTGGCTGATGTGGATATTTCAGTTGAGGTTCTAGCTTGTGAGGACATGCCTGTGGTAGTTGCAGATATTTCAGTTGAAATGGTGGAGCTAGTGGGATTAATTGTGGGAGACATTAACATTTCAGGAGAACTTGTAGGTATCGATGAAATTCCTGTGGTAGATGGAAACATTTCCATTGAACTTGTGAAAATTGAGGGAATAATTGTGGCTGATGTGGATATTTCAGTTGAGGTTCTAGCTTGTGAGGACATGCCTGTGGTAGTTGCAGATATTTCAGTTGAAATGGTGGAGCTAGTGGGATTAATTGTGGGAGACGTTGACATTTCAGGAGAACTTGCAGGTATCGATGAAATTCCTGTGGTAGATGGAAACATTTCCGTTGATCTTGTGGAAATTGAGGGGATACTAGTGGCCGATGTGAACATTTCAGTGGTGGTTGTAGCAAGTGAGGACAAGCCTGTGCTAGTTGCAGACATTTCAGGAGAACTTGTAGAGCTTGTGGGGATAGTTTTGGGAGATGTTGTTATTTGAGTAGAACTTGAAGGTATTGATGAAAGTCCTGTGGTTGTTGCAGATATTTCAGTTGAAATTGTGGAACTAGTTGGATTAATTGTGGGAGACATTGACTTTTCAGGAGAACTTGTAGGTAGTGAAGAAGTCTCTGTGGTAGATGGAAACATTGCAGTTGATCTTTTGGAAGTTGAGGGAATAATTGTGACTGATGTGGACATTTCAGTTGTGATTCTAGCTCGTGAGGACATGCCTGTGGTAGTTGCAAATATTTCAGTTGAAATTGTGGAGCTTGAGGGAATACTTGTGGGAGACATTGTTATTTGAGTAGAAATTGAAGGTATTGAAGGAATTCCTGTGGTAGATGGAAACATTTCCATTGATCTTGTGGAAATTGAGGGGATAATAGTGGCCGATGTGAACATTTCAGTGGTGGTTGTAGCAAGTGAGGACATGCCTGTGGTAGTTGCAGATATTTCAGTTGAAATGGTGGAGCTAGTGGGATTAATTGTGGGAGACATTGACATTTCAGGAGAACTTGTAGGTATCGATGAAATTCCTGTGGTAGATGGAAACATTTCCATTGAACTTGTGAAAATTGAGGGAATAATT
Source organism: Conger conger (assembly GCF_963514075.1). Lineage (NCBI taxonomy): Eukaryota > Metazoa > Chordata > Actinopteri > Anguilliformes > Congridae > Conger > Conger conger. The sequence goes on from NC_083767.1 coordinate 8,495,954, forward strand.
GTGGCTGATGTGGATATTTCAGTTGAGGTTCTAGCTTGTGAGGACATGCCTGTGGTAGTTGCAGATATTTCAGTTGAAATGGTGGAGCTAGTGGGATTAATTGTGGGAGACATTGACATTTCAGGAGAACTTGTAGGTATCGATGAAATTCCTGTGGTAGATGGAAACATTTCCATTGAACTTGTGAAAATTGAGGGAATAATTGTGGCTGATGTGGATATTTCAGTTGAGGTTCTAGCTTGTGAGGACATGCCTGTGGTAGTTGCAGATATTTCAGTTGAAATGGTGGAGCTAGTGGGATTAATTGTGGGAGACATTGACATTTCAGGAGAACTTGTAGGTATCGATGAAATTCCTGTGGTAGATGGAAACATTTCCGTTGATCTTGTGGAAATTGAGGGGATACTAGTGGCCGATGTCAACATTTCAGTGGTGGTTGTAGCAAGTGAGGAAAAGCCTGTGCTAGTTGCAGACATTTCAGGAGAACTTGTAGAGCTTGTGGGGATAATTTTGGGAGATGTTGTTATTTGAGTAGAACTTGAAGGTAATGATGAAAGTCCTGTGGGAGTTGTAGATATTTCAGGTGAAACTGTGGAGCTTGAGGGATTAATTGTGGGAGACATTGTTATTTGAGTAGAACTTGAAGGAATTGAAGGATTGTCAGCGGTAGATGGAAACATTTCCGTTGATCTTGTGGAAATTGAGGGGATACTAGTGGCCGATGTGAACATTTCAGTGGTGGTTGTATCAAGTGAGGACATGCCTGTGCTAGTTGCAGATATTTCAATTGAAATTGTGGAACTTGAGGGAATATTTGTGGTAGATAATGACATTTCAGGAGAACTTGTAGGTATCGATGAAATTCCTGTGGTAGATGGAAACATTTCCATTGAACTTGTGAAAATTGAGGGAATAATTGTGGCTGATGTGGATATTTCAGTTGAGGTTCTAGCTTGTGAGGACATGCCTGTGGTAGTTGCAGATATTTCAGTTGAAATGGTGGAGCTAGTGGGATTAATTGTGGGAGACATTGACATTTCAGGAGAACTTGTAGGTATCGATGAAATTCCTGTGGTAGATGGAAACATTTCCGTTGATCTTGTGGAAATTGAGGGGATACTAGTGGCCGATGTGAACATTTCAGTGGTGGTTGTAGCAAGTGAGGAAAAGCCTGTGCTAGTTGCAGACATTTCAGGAGAACTTGTAGAGCTTGTGGGGATAATTTTGGGAGATGTTGTTATTTGAGTAGAACTTGAAGGTAATGATGAAAGTCCTGTGGGAGTTGTAGATATTTCAGGTGAAACTGTGGAGCTTGAGGGATTAATTGTGGGAGACATTGTTATTTGAGTAGAACTTGAAGGAATTGAAGGATTGTCAGCGGTAGATGGAAACATTTCCGTTGATCTTGTGGAAATTGAGGGGATACTAGTGGCCGATGTGAACATTTCAGTGGTGGTTGTATCAAGTGAGGACATGCCTGTGCTAGTTGCAGATATTTCAATTGAAATTGTGGAACTTGAGGGAATATTTGTGGTAGATAATGACATTTCAGGAGAACTTGTAGGTATCGATGAAATTCCTGTGGTAGATGGAAACATTTCCATTGAACTTGTGAAAATTGAGGGAATAATTGTGGCTGATGTGGATATTTCAGTTGAGGTTCTAGCTTGTGAGGACATGCCTGTGGTAGTTGCAGATATTTCAGTTGAAATGGTGGAGCTAGTGGGATTAATTGTGGGAGACATTGACATTTCAGGAGAACTTGTAGGTATCGATGAAATTCCTGTGGTAGATGGAAACATTTCCGTTGATCTTGTGGAAATTGAGGGGATACTAGTGGCCGATGTGAACATTTCAGTGGTGGTTGTAGCAAGTGAGGACATGCCTGTGCTAGTTGCAGACATTTCAGGAGAACTTGTAGAGCTTGTGGGCATAGTTTTGGGAGATGTTGTTATTTGAGTAGAACTTGAAGGTATTGATGAAAGTCCTGTGGTTGTTGCAGATATTTCAGTTGAAATTGTGGAACTAGTTGGATTAATTGTGGGAGACATTGACTTTTCAGGAGAACTTGTAGGTAGTGAAGAAGTCTCTGTGGTAGATGGAAACATTGCAGTTGATCTTTTGGAAGTTGAGGGAATAATTGTGACTGATGTGGACATTTCAGTTGTGATTCTAGCTCGTGAGGACATGCCTGTGGTAGTTGCAAATATTTCAGTTGAAATTGTGGAGCTTGAGGGAATACTTGTGGGAGACATTGTTATTTGAGTAGAAATTGAAGGTATTGAAGGAATTCCTGTGGTAGATGGAAACATTTCCATTGATCTTGTGGAAATTGAGGGGATAATAGTGGCCGATGTGAACATTTCAGTGGTGGTTGTATCAAGTGAGGACATGCCTGTGGTAGTTGCAGATATTTCAGTTGAAATGGTGGAGCTAGTGGGATTAATTGTGGGAGACATTGACATTTCAGGAGAACTTGTAGGTATCGATGAAATTCCTGTGGTAGATGGAAACATTTCCATTGAACTTGTGAAAATTGAGGGAATAATTGTGGCTGATGTGGATATTTCAGTTGAGGTTCTAGCTTGTGAGGACATGCCTGTGGTAGTTGCAGATATTTCAGTTGAAATGGTGGAGCTAGTGGGATTAATTGTGGGAGACATTGACATTTCAGGAGAACTTGTAGGTATCGATGAAATTCCTGTGGTAGATTTAAACTTTTCAGTTGATCTTGTGGAAGTTGAGGGAATAACTGTGACTGATGTGGACATTTCAGTTGTGATTCTAGCTCGTGAGGACATGCCTGTGGTAGTTGCAAATATTTCAGTTGAAATTGTGGAGCTTGAGGGAATACTTGTGGGAGACATTGACATTTCAGGAGAAATTGAAGGTATTGAAGGAATTCCTGTGGTAGATGGAAACATTTCCATTGATCTTGTGGAAATTGAGGGGATACTAGTGGCCGATGTGAACATTTCAGTGGTGGTTGTAGCAAGTGAGGACATGCCTGTGCTAGTTGCAGACATTTCAGGAGAACTTGTAGAGCTTGTGGGGATAATTTTGGGAGACGTTGTTATTTGAGTAGAACTTGAAGGTATTGATGAAAGTCCTGTGGTAGTTGTAGATATTTCAGGTGAAACTGTGGAGCTTGAGGGATTAATTGTAGGAGAAGTTGACATTTCAGTCGAACTTGTAGGTATTGAAGGAATTCCTGTGGTAGATGGAAACATTTCAGTTGATCTCATGGGAATTGAGGGGATACTCGTGGCTGATGTGAACATTTCATGGGTGCTTGTAGCTAAAGAAAACATGCCTGTGGTAGTTGCAAATATTTCAGTTGAAATTGTGGAGCTTGAGGGGATAATTGTGGGAGACATTGTTATTTGAGTAGATCTTGAAGGAATTGAAGGATTGTCTGCGGTAGATGTAAACATTCCCGTTGAACTTGTAAAAATTGAGGGGATACTTGTGGATGATGTGAGCATTTCAGTGGTGGTTGTATCAAGTGAGGACATGCCTGTGGTAGTTGCAGATATTTCAGTTGAAATGGTGGAGCTAGTGGGATTAATTGTGGGAGACATTGACATTTCAGGAGAACTTGTAGGTCGTGAAGAAGTTTCTGTGGTAGATGGAAACATTTCCATTGAACTTGTGAAAATTGAGGGAATAATTGTGGCTGATGTGGATATTTCAGTTGAGGTTCTAGCTTGTGAGGACATGCCTGTGGTAGTTGCAGATATTTCAGTTGAAATGGTGGAGCTAGTGGGATTAATTGTGGGAGACATTGACATTTCAGGAGAACTTGTAGGTATCGATGAAATTCCTGTCGTAGATGGAAACATTTCCGTTGATCTTGTGGAAATTGAGGGGATACTTGTGGCCGATGCGAACATTTCAGTGGTGGTTGTAGCAAGTGTGGACATGCCTGTGCTAGTTGTAGATATTTCAGGAGAACTTGTAGAGCTTGTGGGGATAATTTTGGGAGATGTTGTTATTTGTGTAGAACTTGAAGGTATTGAAGGAATTCCTGTGGTAGTTGTAGATATTTCAGTTGATCTCATGGGAATTGAGGGGGTACTCGTGGCTGATGTGAACATTTCATGTGTGCTTGTAGCTAAAGAAAACATGCCTGTGGTAGTTGCAAATATTTCAGTGGAAATTGTGGAGCTTGAGAGAATACTTGTGGGAGACGTTGTTATTTGAGTAGAACTTGAAGGTATTGAAGGAAGTCCTGTGGTAGATGGAAACATTTCAGTTGATGTCATGGGAATTGAGGGGATACTCATGGCTGATGTGAACATTTCATTGGTGGTTGTAGCAAGTGAGGACATGCCTGTGCTAGTTGCAGATATATCAACTAAAATTGTGGAACTTGTGGGAATACTTGTGGCTGATGGGAACATTTCATGTGTGCTTGTAGCTAAAGAAAACATGCCTGTGGTAGTTGCAAATATTTCAGTTGAAATTGTGGAGCTTGAGGGGATAATTGTGGGAGATGTTGTTATTTGAGTAGAACTTGAAGGTATTGAAGGATTGTCGGCGGTAGATGTAAACATTTCCGTTGAACTTGTGAAAATTGAGGGGATACTTGTCGCCGATGTGAACATTTCATTGGTGGTTGTAGCAAGTGAGGAAATGCCTGTGCTAGTTGCAGATATATCAATTGAAATTGTGGAACTTGTGGGAATACTTGTGGGAGACGTTGACATTTCAGGAGAACTTGTAGAGCTTGTGGGCATAATTTTGGGAGACGTTGATATTTCAGTAGAACTTGTTGGTTTTGAAGAAATTTCTGTGGTAGATGTAAACATTTCAGTTGATCTTATGGAAGTTGAGGGAATAATTGTGGCTGATGTGGACATTTCAGTTGATGTTCTAGCTAGTGAGGACATGCCTGTGGTTGTTGCAGTTATTTCAGTTGAAATTGTGGAGCTAGTTGGATTAATTGTGGGAGACATTGACTTTTCAGGAGAACTTGTAGGTAGTGAAGATGTTTCTGTGGTAGATGGAAACATTTCAGTTGATCTTGTGGAAGTTGAGGGAATAATTGTGACTGATGTGGACATTTCAGTTGTGGGTCTAGCTCGTGAGGACATGCCTGTGGTAGTTGCAAATATTTCAGTTGAAATTGTCGAGCTTGAGGGAATACTTGTGGGAGACATTGTTATTTGAGCAGAACTTGTAGGTATTGATGAAATTCCTGTGGTAGATGGAAACATTTCCGTTGATCTTTTGGAAATTGAGGGGATACTTGTGGCTGATGTGAACATTTCAATGGTGGTTGTAGCAAGTGAGGACATGCCTGTGGTAGTTGCAGATATTTCAGTTGAAATTGTGGAGCTAGTGGGATTAATTTTGGGTGATGTTGAAATTTCTGTAGAACTTGAAGGTATTGAAGAAGTTTCTGATGTAGCTGTAAACATTTCAGTTGATCTTGTGGAAGGTGAGGGAATAATTGTAACTGATGTGGATATTTCATTTGTGATTCTAGCGAGTGAGGACATGCCTGTGGTAGTTGCAGACATTTCAGTAGAAATTGTGGAAGTTGAGGGAATAATTGCCGCTGATGTGGACATTTCAGTTGTGGGTCTTGCTAGTGAGGACATGCTTGTGGTAGTTGCAAATATTTCAGTTGAAATTGTGGAGCTTGAGGGAATACTTGTGGGAGACATTGACATTTCAGCAGAACTTGCAGGCATTGAAGAAATGTCCGTGGTAGATGTTAACATTTCAGTTGATCTTGTGGAAGTTGAGGGAATAATTACCGCTGATGAGGACATTTCAGTTGTGGGTCTGGCTAGTGAGGACATGCCTGTGGTAGTTGCAGATATTTCAGTTGATCTCATGGGAATTGAGGGGATACTCGTGGCTGATGTGAACATTTCATGTGTGCTTGTAGCTAAAGAAAACATGCCTGTGGTAGATGGAAACATTTCAGTTGATCTTGTGGAAGGTGAGGGAATAATTGTGGCTGCTGTGGAAATTTCACTTGTGGTTCTAGCTAAAGAAAACATGCCTGTGCTAGTTGCAGATATTTCATTTGAAATTGTGGAACTTGAGGGACTACTTTTGGGAGACATTGACATTTCAGCAGAACTTGTAGGTATTGATGAAATTCCTGTGGTTGTTGGAAATATTTCAGTTGATCTTGTGGAAGTTGAGGGAATAATTGCAGCTGATGTGGACATTTCAGTTGTGGGTCTAGCTAGTGAGGACTTGCCTGTGGTAGTTGCAGATATTTCAGTTGAAATTGTGGAACTTGAGGGAATACTTGTGGGAGAAATTGACATTTCAGCAGAACTTGTAGGTATTGATGAAATTCCTGTGGTAGATGGAAACATTTCAGTTGATCTTGTGGAAGTTGAGGGAATAATTGTGGCTGATGTGAACATTTCAGTGGTGGTTGTATCAAGTGAGGACATGCCTGTGGTAGTTGCAGATATTTCAGTTGAAATTGTGGAGCTAGTGGGATTAATTTTTGGTGATGTTGAAATTTCTGTAGAACTTGAAGGTATTGAAGAAGTTTCTGATGTAGATGTAAACATTTCAGTTGATCTTGTGGAAGGTGAGGGAATAATTGTAACTGATGTGGATATTTCATTTGTGATTCTAGCGAGTGAGGACATGCCTGTGGTAGTTGCAGACATTTCAGTAGAAATTGTGGAAGTTGAGGGAATAACTGCCGCTGATGTGGACATTTCAGTTGTGGGTCTTGCTAGTGAGGACATGCTTGTGGTAGTTGCAAATATTTCAGTTGAAATTGTGAAGCTTGAGGGAATACTTGTGGGAGACATTGACATTTCAGCAGAACTTGCAGGCATTGAAGAAATGTCCGTGGTAGATGTTAACATTTCAGTTGATCTTGTGGAAGTTGAGGGAATAATTGCCGCTGATGAGGACATTTCAGTTGTGGGTCTGGCTAGTGAGGACATGCCTGTGGTAGTTGCAGATATTTCAGTTGAAATTGTGGAACTTGAGGGAATACTTGTGGGAGAAATTGACATTTCAGCAGAACTTGTCGGTATTGATGAAATTCCTGTGGTAGATGGAAACATTTCAGTTGATCTTGTGGAAGTTGAGGGAATAATTGTGGCTGCTGTGGAAATTTCAGTTGAATTTGTGGAGCGTGAGGGATTAATTGTGTGAGACATTGACATTTCAGCAGAATGTGTAGGTATTGAAGACATTTCTGTGGTAGATCTAAGCATTTTAGTTGATCTTGTGGAAATTGAGGGAATACTTGTGGCTGATGTGAACATTTCATGTGTGCTTGTAGCTAACGAAAACATCCCTGTGGTAGTTGCAGATATTTCAGTTGAAATTGTGGAACTTGAGGGAATACTTGTGGGAGACTTTGACATTTCAGCAGAACTTGAAGGTATTGAAGAAATTTCTGTGGTAGATGGAAACATTTCCGTTGATCTTGTGGGAATTGATGGGATACTTGTGGCTGATGTTGACATTTCATGTGTGCTTATTGCTAGTGAGGACATGCCTGTGGTAGTTGCAAATATTTCAGTTGATCTCATGGGAATTGAGGGGATACTCGTGGCTGATGTGAACATTTCATGTGTGCTTGTAGCTAAAGAAAACATGCCTGTGGTAGATGCAGATATTTCAGTTGAAATTGTGGAACTTGAGGGAATACTTGTGGGAGAAATTGACATTTCAGCAGAACCTGTAGGTATTGATGAAATTCCTGTGGTAGATGGAAACATTTCAGTTGATCTTGTGGAAGTTGAGGGAATAATTGTGGCTGCTGTGGAAATTTCACTTGTGGTTCTAGCTAAAGAAAACATGCCTGTGCTAGTTGCAGATATTTCATTTGAAATTGTGGAACTTGAGGGACTACTTTTGGGAGACATTGACATTTCAGCAGAACTTGTAGGTATTGATGAAATTCCTGTGGTTGTTGGAAATATTTCAGTTGATCTTGTGGAAGTTGAGGGAATAATTGCAGCTGATGTGGACATTTCAGTTGTGGGTCTAGCTAGTGAGGACATGCCTGTGGTAGTTGCAGATATTTCAGTTGAAATTGTGGAACTTGAGGGAATACTTGTGGGAGAAATTGACATTTCAGCAGAACTTGTAGGTATTGATGAAATTCCTGTGGTAGATGGAAACATTTCAGTTGATCTTGTGGAAGTTGAGGGAATAATTGTGGCTGATGTGAACATTTCAGTGGTGGTTGTATCAAGTGAGGACATGCCTGTGGTAGTTGCAGATATTTCAGTTGAAATTGTGGAGCTAGTGGGATTAATTTTTGGTGATGTTGAAATTTCTGTAGAACTTGAAGGTATTGAAGAAGTTTCTGGTGTAGATGTAAACATTTCAGTTGATCTTGTGGAAGGTGAGGGAATAATTGTAACTGATGTGGATATTTCATTTGTGATTCTAGCGAGTGAGGACATGCCTGTGGTAGTTGCAGACATTTCAGTAGAAATTGTGGAAGTTGAGGGAATAATTGCCGCTGATGTGGACATTTCAGTTGTGGGTCTTGCTAGTGAGGACATGCTTGTGGTAGTTGCAAATATTTCAGTTGAAATTGTGGAGCTTGAGGGAATACTTGTGGGAGACATTGACATTTCAGCAGAACTTGCAGGCATTGAAGAAATGTCCGTGGTAGATGTTAACATTTCAGTTGATCTTGTGGAAGTTGAGGGAATAATTGCCGCTGATGAGGACATTTCAGTTGTGGGTCTGGCTAGTGAGGACATGCCTGTGGTAGTTGCAGATATTTCAGTTGATCTCATGGGAATTGAGGGGATACTCGTGGCTGATGTGAACATTTCATGTGTGCTTGTAGCTAAAGAAAACATGCCTGTGGTAGATGCAGATATTTCAGTTGAAACTGTGGAACTTGAGGGAATACTTGTGGGAGAAATTGACATTTCAGCAGAACTTGTAGGTATTGATGAAATTCCTGTGGTAGATGGAAACATTTCAGTTGATCTTGTGGAAGTTGAGGGAATAATTGTGGCTGCTGTGGAAATTTCACTTGTGGTTCTAGCTAAAGAAAACATGCCTGTGCTAGTTGCAGATATTTCATTTGAAATTGTGGAACTTGAGGGACTACTTTTGGGAGACATTGACATTTCAGCAGAACTTGTAGGTATTGATGAAATTCCTGTGGTTGTTGGAAATATTTCAGTTGATCTTGTGGAAGTTGAGGGAATAATTGCAGCTGATGTGGACATTTCAGTTGTGGGTCTAGCTAGTGAGGACATGCCTGTGGTAGTTGCAGATATTTCAGTTGAAATTGTGGAACTTGAGGGAATACTTGTGGGAGAAATTGACATTTCAGCAGAACTTGTCGGTATTGATGAAATTCCTGTGGTAGATGGAAACATTTCAGTTGATCTTGTGGAAGTTGAGGGAATAATTGTGGCTGCTGTGGAAATTTCAGTTGAATTTGTGGAGCGTGAGGGATTAATTGTGTGAGACATTGACATTTCAGCAGAATGTGTAGGTATTGAAGACATTTCTGTGGTAGATCTAAGCATTTTAGTTGATCTTGTGGAAATTGAGGGAATACTTGTGGCTGATGTGAACATTTCATGTGTGCTTGTAGCTAACGAAAACATCCCTGTGGTAGTTGCAGATATTTCAGTTGAAATTGTGGAACTTGAGGGAATACTTGTGGGAGACTTTGACATTTCAGCAGAACTTGAAGGTATTGAAGAAATTTCTGTGGTAGATGGAAACATTTCCGTTGATCTTGTGGGAATTGATGGGATACTTGTGGCTGATGTTGACATTTCATGTGTGCTTATTGCTAGTGAGGACATGCCTGTGGTAGTTGCAAATATTTCAGTTGAAATTGTGGAGCTTGAGGGATTCATTGTGGCTGGAATTGACATTTCAGTTGCGCTTGAAGATAGCAAGGACATACTTGTTCCTGACGTAGACATTTCTTTTGAACTTGTGGGACTTTGTGGGGAAATTGTGGCTGTTGTTGACATTTCAGTTGAGCTTGTAGACAGTGAGGACAAAGTTGATGGTCTTGTAGACATTTCAGTCAGGCTAGTAGGTAGTGATGACATGCTCGTGTCTGATATAGACATGTCAGTTGAAGTTGCAGAACCTGACATGATGAATGTGGTAGATGTCAACATTTCAGTCAAACTTGTCGAAATTGAGGGGATACTTGTGGCTGATGTCAACATTTCAGTTGTGCTTATAGCTTGTGAGGACATGCTTGTGGTGGTGCTAGACATTTCAGGTGAACTTGTGGGGATAATTGTGGCAAATATTGACATTTCAGTAGAGCTTGTAGATAATGAGGACAAAGCTGAGGATAATGTAGCCATTTTACTCGAGATTATAGGTAGTGAGGTTATGCTTGTGTCTGATGTAGACATGTCAGTTGAACCTGTGGTGCTTGACATGATAAATATGGTAGATGTCGACATTGTTGGTGAACTTGAGGGCATCCTTGTCACTGACGTAGACATTTCAGTCGTGCTTCTCAGTAGTGATGACATGTTTAGACCAGATGTAGACATTTCACTTAAAATTGTGGAAGTTGACCGGATACTTTTGGGAGATATTGACACTTCAGTAAAGCTTGTAGGTAGTGCAGACATACCTGTGATGGATGTGGAAATTTCAGTCGAACTTGTGGAACTTGAGGGGATGACTGTGGTTAATGTTGATGTTTCAGGAGAGCTTGTAGGTAGTGAAGACATACCTGTGGTAGATATCAACATTTCAGTTGAAATAGTCGAACGTGAGGGGATAATTGTGGTTGACATTGACAATACAATAGAGCTTATCAGTGATGAGGGCAAACTTGTGGCTGGCATCGACATTTCGGACATGCTTGTGGAACTTGACATGATAAATGTGGTAGAGTTCAACATTTCAGTTGATCTTGTGGAAATTGAGGGGATAATTGTGGGAGACATTGACATTTCAGTCGAGCTTGTAGTTAGTGAAGACATACCTGTGGTGGATGTAGACATTTCAGTTGAACTTATGGAACTTGAGGGGATGATTGTGGTTGATGTTGACAATCCAGTTGAACTTGTAGGGAGTGAAGTAATACCTGTGGTGGATGTAGACATTTCAGTTGAAATGGTGGAACTTGAGTTGTTATTTGTGGTTGACATTGACATTACAATCAAGCTCATCAGTGGTGAGGACAAACTTGTGGCTGGTGCAGACATTTTGGACGTGCTTGTGGAACTTGACTTGATAAATGTGGTGGAGGTCAACATTTCAGTTGAAATTGTGGAACTTCTGGGGATAATTGTGCTTGAAGTTGTCAATCCAGTAGAACTTTTAGATATTGAAGAATTACCTATGGTAGATATAAACACTTCAGGTGACCTTGTGGCAGTTGAGGGGATACTTGTGACTGATGTGAACATGTCAGTTGTGCTTGTAGCTAGTGAGGACATGTCTTTGGTTGTTGTAGACATTTCCATTGAAATTATAGAATTTGTGGACATACTTGTTCCTGAGATCGACATTTCAGTAGGGCTTGTAGAAAGTGAGGACGAAGTTGAGGCTAATGTAGACATTTCAGTAGAGCTTGTCGGTAATGAGAACATACTTGTTCCTGATGTAGAGATTTCCATTGCACTTCTGGAACTTGCAGGGATAATTGTGGCTAAGGTTGACATTTCAGTCAAGCTTGTAGGTAGTGAGATCAAGCGTCCCCCTGATGTAGACATGTCAGTTGAACTTGAGGTGCTTGACATGATAAATGTGTTAGATTTCGACATTTCAGTTGAACCTATGGAAATTGAGGGCATATTTTTGGATGTGGTTTCCGTAGAGCTTCTAGACAGTGTGGACAAGGTTGAGGTTAATGTCGACATTTCTGGAGAGCTTATTGGTAATGAGAAAATACTTGTTCCTGATGTAGACATTTCAGTTGGAATTATTGAACTTGAAGGGATAATTATGGCTGATGTTGACATTTCAGTTGTGCTTATAGGTAGTGATGACAAGCTTGTGCCTGATGTAGACATGTTAGTTGAATTTGCTGAACTGGACATGATAATAGTGGTAGATGGCAACATTTCAGTAGAACGTGTTGGAATTGAGGGGATACTTGTGGCTGATGTGAACATTTCAGTTGTGCTTGTAGCTAGTGAGGATGTGCCTGTGGTTCTTGCAGATATTTCAGTTGAAATTGTGGAACTTGAGGGGATAATTGTGGGAGACATTGACATTTCAAGAGAGCTTGCCGGTAGTGAGGACAAACCTGTGGCTGATGTAGACATTTCCATTGAAATTGTAGAATTTGAGGACATACTTGTTTCTGAGGTAGACATTTCTTTTGAAATTGTAGAACTTGTTGGGATAATTATGGTTGATATTGACATTTCAGTAGCACTTGTGGAACTTGACATTATAAATTTGTTGGATGTCAACATTTTAGTTGTGCTTGTAGTTATTGAGGGCATGCCTGTGTTGGTTGTCGACATTTCACTTGAACTTGTGGAACTTGAGGAGATAAATGTGGGAGACAGTGACATTTCAGTAGAGCCAGTAGCTCCTGAGAACAAGCCGTTGGTGGTTGTAGACATTTCAGTTGAGCTTGTAGAACTTGAGCGGATGATTGTGGTTGTCATTGACATTCCAGTAGAGCTTATAGGTTGTGAAATAATATCTGTACTGGATGAAGTCATTTCAGTTGAGATTGTGGCTTGTGTCGACATTTCCTTTGCAATTGTGGAACTTGACAGGATAATTGTGGGAGACACTGACATTTGAGTCAAACTTCTTGGTAGTGAAGTAAAATCTGTTGTGGTTGTAGACGTTTCAGTTGAAATTGTGGAAGTTGAGGGGATACTTGTGGCTGATCTTGACATTTCGGTAGAGCTCATAGGCAGTGAGGTAAAGCTTGAACCTGATGTAGACGTGTCCATTGAACTTGCAGTGCTCAACATCATAAATGTGGAAGATGTTGACATTTCAGTTGAACTTGTGGGAATACTTGTGGCTGAAGTTAACATTTCAGTTGTTCTTATAGCTGGTGAGGACAGGCCTCTGTGGACTGTAGACATAATTGTGGGAGAAATTGACATCACAGAAGAGCTTGTAGCTAAGGAGGTCATGCCTGAGGTGGTTGTAGACATTTCAATTGTGGAATTTGAGGCGATAATTGTGGATAAAGTTGTCATTCCAGTAGAGCTTGTCGGCAGTGAAATAATACCTGTGATTGGTGTTGACATTTCAGTTGTGCTTGTAAGTGAGGACATGCCTGTGGGGGTTGAAGACATTTCAGTTGAAATTGTAGAACTTGAGGGGGTAATTGTTGGAGACACTGACATTTCAGTTGAGCTTGTAGTGAGTGAAGACATACCTGTGGTGGATGTAGATTTTTCAGTTGAACTTGTAGAACTTGAGGGGATAATTATGGCTGATGTTGACATTTCAGTTGAGCTTGTAGTTAGTGAGGTCATTCTTGTGCCTGATGTTGACATTCCATTTGTGTTTGTAGCTTGTGAGGACATGCCTATGGTTGCTGTAGACATTTCAGTTGAACTTGTGGAACTTGTGGACATACTTGTTCCTGAGATCGACATTTCAGTAGGGCTTGTAGACAGCGATGACAAAGTTGAGGCTAATGTAGACATTTCAGTAGAGCTTATCGGTAATGAGAACATAATTGTTCCTGATGTAAACATTTCCGTTGAGCTTGTGGAACTTGAAGGGTTAATTATAGCTGATGTTGACATTTCAGTAGAGTTTGTAGGTAGTGGTGACATGCTTGTGCTTGATGTAGACCTGTCAGATGAGCTTGTAGAACTTGGCAGGATAAATGTGGTAGATGGCAACATTTCAGGAGAACTTGTGGAAATTGAGGGATCTCTTGTGGCTGCTGTAGACATTTCAGTTGTGCTTATAGCTAGTGAGGATAAACTTGTTCCCGATGTAGACATTTCTGTTGAACTTGTGGAACTTGAGGGTATAATTATGGCTGATGTTGATATTTCAGTAGAACTTGAAGATGACATGCTTGTGCTTGATGTAGACACGTCAGATGAACTTGCAGAACTTGACAGGATAAATGTGGTAGATGGCAACATTTCAGGAGAACTTGTGGGAATTGAGGGAGCTCTTGTGGCTGATGTAGACATTTCAGCAGTGCTTGTAGGGAGGGATGGCATGCTTGTGCTTGATGTAGACATCTCAGATGAACTTGCAGAACTTGACAGGATAAATGTGGTAGATGTCAACAATTCAGTTGAACTTGTGGAACTTGAGGGGATCATTTTGGTTGATACTGACATTAAAGGAGAACTTGCAGATAGTGAGGATATACTTGTGCCAGCTGTAGAAATTTCATTTGAACTTGTGGAACTTGAGGACATACTTGTTACTGAGGTTGACATTTCAGGAGAACTTGTGGATAATGAGGAAGAGGTTGTGGAACTTTCTGTTGAACTTGTGGAACTTGAGGGTATAATTATGGCTGATGTTGCTATTTCAGTAGAACTTGAAGATGACATGCTTGTGCTTGATATAGACATGTCAGTAGAACTTGAAGATGACATGCTTGTGCTTGATATAGACATATCAGATGAACTTGCAGAACTTGACAGGATAAATGTGGTAGATGGCAACATTTCAGTTGAACTTGTGGAAATTGAGGGTATACTTGTGGCTGATGTAGACATTTCAGCAGTGCTTGTAGGGAGGGATGGCATGCTTGTGCTTGATGTAGACATCTCAGATGAACTTACAGAACTTGACAGGATAAATGTGGTAGATGTCAACAATTCAGTTGAACTTGTGGAACTTGAGGGGATCATTTTGGTTGATACTGACATTAAAGGAGAACTTGCAGATAGTGAGGATATACTTGTGCCAACTGTAGACATTTCATTTGAACTTGAGGACATACTTGTTACTGAGGTCGACATTTCAGGAGAACTTGTGGATAATGAGGAAGAGGTTGTGGAACTTTCTGTTGAACTTGTGGAACTTGAGGGTATAATTATGGCTGATGTTGCTATTTCAGTAGAACTTGAAGATGACATGCTTGTGCTTGATATAGACATGTCAGATGAACTTACAGAACTTGACAGGATAAGTGTGGTAGATGGCAACATTTCAGGAGAACTTGTGGAAATTGAGGGTATACTTGTGGCTGATGTAGACATTTCAGCAGTGCTTGTAGGGAGTGATGCAATGCTTGTACTTGATGTAGAAATCTCAGATGAACTTGCAGAATTTGAAAGGATAAATGTGGAAGATGGCAAGGTAGTTGAACTTGTGGAACTTGATGGGATCATTTTGGTTGATACTGACATTACAGGAGAGCTTGCAGATAGTGAGGATATACTTGTGCCAGCTGTAGACATTTCATTTGAACTTGTGGAACTTGAAGACATACTTGTTACTGAGGTCGACATTTCAGTAGAACTTGTGGATAATGAGGAAGAGGTTGTGGAACTTGAGGGTATAATTATGGATGAGGTTGACATTTCATTTGAGCTTGTAGATAGTGAGAATAAATTTGTGACTGATGTAGACATTTCAGTAGTGCTTGTGGGTAGTGAGGACAAACTTGTGACTGGTGTTGACATTTCAGTAGAACTTGTGGAAATTGAGGGAACACTTGTGGCTGATGTGAACATTTCAGTTGTGCTCGTAGCTAGTGAGGACATGCCTGTGGTGGGTATTGATATTTCAGTTGAACTTGTGGAACTTGAGGGTATAATTACAGCTGATGTTGTCAATTCAGTTGAGCTTGTAGATAGTGAGAAGAAATTTGTGGCTGATGTAGACATTTCAGTAGTGCTTGTAGGTAGTGATGACATGCTTGTGCCTATTGTAGACATTTCAGTTGAACTTGTGGAACTTGAAGACAAACTTGTTCCTGATGTAGACATGTCAGATGCACTTGCAGAACTTGACAGGATAAATGGGGTTGATGCCAACATTTCAGTAGAACTTGTGGAAATTGAGGGAACACTTGTGGCTGATGTGGACATTTCAGTTGTGCTTGTAGCAAGTGAGGACATGCCTGTGGTGGTTATTGATATTTCAGCTGAACTTGTGGAACTTGAGGGGATGATTGTGGTTGATGTTGACAATCCAGGAGAGCTTGTAGGTAGTGAATTAATACCTGTGGTGGATATCAACATTTCATTTGAACTTGTGGAACTTGAGGACAAACTTGTTCCTGATGTAGACATTTCTGTCAAACTTGTAGAACTTGAGGGTATAATTACAGCTGATGTCGTCAATTCAGTTGAGCTTGTAGATAGTGAGAACACATTTGTGGCTGGTGTAGACAATTCAGTACTGCTTGTAGGTCGTGATGACATGCTTGTGTCTATTGTAGACATTTCAGTTGAACTTGTGGAACTTGAAGACAAACTTGTTCCTGATGTAGACATGTCAGATGCACTTGCAGAACTTGACAGGATAAATGGGGTTGATGGCAACATTTCAGTAGAACTTGTGGAAATTGAGGGAACACTTGTGGCTGATGTGGACATTTCAGTTGTGCTTGTAGCAAGTGAGGACATGCCTGTGGTGGTTATTGATATTTCAGCTGAACTTGTGGAACTTGAGGGGATGATTGTGGTTGATGTTGACAATCCAGGAGAGCTTGTAGGTAGTGAATTAATACCTGTGGTGGATATCAACATTTCATTTGAACTTGTGGAACTTGAGGACAAACTTGTTCCTGATGTAGACATTTCTGTCAAACTTGTAGAACTTGAGGGTATAATTACAGCTGATGTCGTCAATTCAGTTGAGCTTGTAGATAGTGAGAACACATTTGTGGCTGGTGTAGACATTTCAGTACTGCTTGTAGGTCGTGATGACATGCTTGTGCCTATTGTAGACATTTCAGTTGAACTTGTGGAACTTGAAGACAAACTTGTTCCTGATGTAGACATGTCAGATGCACTTGCAGAACTTGACAGGATAAATGGGGTTGATGCCAACATTTCAGTAGAACTTGTGGAAATTGAGGGAACACTTGTGGCTGATGTGGACATTTCAGTTGTGCTTGTAGCAAGTGAGGACATGCCTGTGGTGGTTATTGATATTTCAGCTGAACTTGTGGAACTTGAGGGGATGATTGTGGTTGATGTTGACAATCCAGGAGAGCTTGTAGGTAGTGAATTAATACCTGTGGTGGATATCAACATTTCATTTGAACTTGTGGAACTTGAGGACAAACTTGTTCCTGATGTAGACATTTCTGTCAAACTTGTGGAACTTGAGGGTATAATTACAGCTGATGTCGTCAATTCAGTTGAGCTTGTAGATAGTGAGAACACATTTGTGGCTGGTGTAGACATTTCAGTACTGCTTGTAGGTCGTGATGACATGCTTGTGCCTATTGTAGACATTTCAGTTGAACTTGTGGAACTTGAAGACAAACTTGTTCCTGATGTAGACATGTCAGATGCACTTGCAGAACTTGACAGGATAAATGGGGTTGATGGCAACATTTCAGTAGAACTTGTGGAAATTGAGGGAACACTTGTGGCTGATGTGGACATTTCAGTTGTGCTTGTAGCAAGTGAGGACATGCCTGTGGTGGTTATTGATATTTCAGCTGAACTTGTGGAACTTGAGGGGATGATTGTGGTTGATGTTGACAATCCAGGAGAGCTTGTAGGTAGTGAATTAATACCTGTGGTGGATATCAACATTTCATTTGAACTTGTGGAACTTGAGGACAAACTTGTTCCTGATGTAGACATTTCTGTCAAACTTGTGGAACTTGAGGGTATAATTACAGCTGATGTCGTCAATTCAGTTGAGCTTGTAGATAGTGAGAACACATTTGTGGCTGGTGTAGACATTTCAGTACTGCTTGTAGGTAGTGATGACATGCTTGTGCCTATTGTAGACATTTCAGTTGAACTTGTGGAACTTGAAGACAAACTTGTTCCTGATGTAGACATGTCAGATGCACTTGCAGAACTTGACAGGATAAATGGGGTTGATGGCAACATTTCAGTAGAGCTTGTGGAAATTGAGGGAACACTTGTGGCTGATGTGGACATTTCAGTTGTGCTTGTAGCAAGTGAGGACATGCCTGTGGTGGTTATTAATATTTCAGCTGAACTTGTGGAACTTGAGGGGATAATTGTGGTTAGTGTTGACAATCCAGGAGAGCGTGTAGGTAGTGAAGTAATACCTGTGGTGGATATCAACATTTCATTTGAACTTGTGGAACTTGAGGGGATCATTTTGGTTGATATTGACATTACAGTAGAGCTTGTCGGTAGTGAGGACAAACTTGTGACTGGTGTAGACATTTCAGCTGAACTTGTGGAACTTGAGGACAAACTTGTTCCTGATGTAGACATTTCTGTCAAACTTGTGGAACTTGAGGGTATAATTACAGCTGATGTCGTCAATTCAGTTGAGCTTGTAGATAGTGAGAACACATTTGTGGCTGGTGTGGACATTTCAGTAGTGCTTGTAGGTCGTGATGACATGCTTGTGCCTATTGTAGACATTTCAGTTGAACTTGTGGAACTTGAAGACAAACTTATTCCTGATGTAGACATGTCAGTTGCACTTGCAGAACTTGACAGGATAAATGTGGTAGATGGCAACATTTCAGTTGAACTTGTGGAAATTGAGGGTATACTTGTGGCTGATGTGGACATTTCAGTTGTGCTTGTAGCAAGTGAGGACATGCCTGTGGTGGTTATTGATATTTCAGCTGAACTTGTGGAACTTGAGGGGATGATTGTGGTTGATGTTGACAATCCAGGAGAGCTTGTAGGTAGTGAATTAATACCTGTGGTGGATATCAACATTTCATTTGAACTTGTGGAACTTGAGGACAAACTTGTTCCTGATGTAGACATTTCTGTCAAACTTGTGGAACTTGAGGGTATAATTACAGCTGATGTCATCAATTCAGTTGAGCTTGTAGATAGTGAGAACACATTTGTGGCTGGTGTGGACATTTCAGTAGTGCTTGTAGGTAGTGATGACATGCTTGTGCCTATTGTAGACATTTCAGTTGAACTTGTGGAACTTGAAGACAAACTTATTCCTGATGTAGACATGTCAGTTGCACTTGTAGAACTTGACAGGATAAATGTGGTAGATGGCAACATTTCAGTTGAACTTGTGGAAATTGAGGGTATACTTGTGGCTGATGTGGACATTTCAGTTGTGCTTGTAGCAAGTGAGGACATGCCTGTGGTGGTTATTGATATTTCAGCTGAACTTGTGGAACTTGAGGGGATGATTGTGGTTGATGTTGACAATCCAGGAGAGCTTGTAGGTAGTGAATTAATACCTGTGGTGGATATCAACATTTCATTTGAACTTGTGGAACTTGAGGACAAACTTGTTCCTGATGTAGACATTTCTGTCAAACTTGTGGAACTTGAGGGTATAATTACAGCTGATGTTGTCAATTCAGTTGAGCTTGTAGATAGTGAGAACACATTTGTGGCTGGTGTAGACATTTCAGTACTGCTTGTAGGTCGTGATGTCATGCTTGTGCCTATTGTAGACATTTCAGTTGAACTTGTGGAACTTGAAGACAAACTTGTTCCTGATGTAGACATGTCAGATGCACTTGCAGAACTTGACAGGATAAATGGGGTTGATGGCAACATTTCAGTAGAACTTGTGGAGATTGAGGGAACACTTGTGGCTGATGTGGACATTTCAGTTGTGCTTGTAGCAAGTGAGGACATGCCTGTGGTGGTTATTGATATTTCAGCTGAACTTGTGGAACTTGAGGGGATGATTGTGGTTGATGTTGACAATCCAGGAGAGCTTGTAGGTAGTGAATTAATACCTGTGGTGGATATCAACATTTCATTTGAACTTGTGGAACTTGAAGACAAACTTGTTCCTGATGTAGACATGTCAGATGCACTTGCAGAACTTGACAGGATAAATGGGGTTGATGGCAACATTTCAGTAGAACTTGTGGAGATTGAGGGAACACTTGTGGCTGATGTGGACATTTCAGTTGTGCTTGTAGCAAGTGAGGACATGCCTGTGGTGGATATCAACATTTCATTTGAACTTGTGGAACTTGAGGACAAACTTGTTCCTGATGTAGACATTTCTGTCAAACTTGTGGAACTTGAGGGTATAATTACAGCTGATGTCGTCAATTCAGTTGAGCTTGTAGATAGTGAGAACACATTTGTGGCTAGTGTAGACATTTCAGTACTGCTTGTAGGTAGTGATGACATGCTTGTGCCTATTGTAGACATTTCAGTTGAACTTGTGGAACTTGAAGACAAACTTGTTCCTGATGTAGACATGTCAGATGCACTTGCAGAACTTGACAGGATAAATGGGGTTGATGGCAACATTTCAGTAGAACTTGTGGAAATTGAGGGAACACTTGTGGCTGATGTGGACATTTCAGTTGTGCTTGTAGCAAGTGAGGACATGCCTGTGGTGGTTATTGATATTTCAGCTGAACTTGTGGAACTTGAGGGGATAATTGTGGTTAGTGTTGACAATCCAGGAGAGCGTGTAGGTAGTGAAGTAATACCTGTGGTGGATATCAACATTTCATTTGAACTTGTGGAACTTGAGGGGATCATTTTGGTTGATATTGACATTACAGTAGAGCTTGTCGGTAGTGAGGACAAACTTGTGACTGGTGTAGACATTTCAGCTGAACTTGTGGAACTTGAGGACAAACTTGTTCCTGATGTAGACATTTCTGTCAAACTTGTGGAACTTGAGGGTATAATTACAGCTGATGTTGTCAATTCAGTTGAGCTTGTAGATAGTGAGAACACATTTGTGGCTGGTGTGGACATTTCAGTAGTGCTTGTAGGTAGTGATGACATGCTTGTAGACATTTCAGTTGAACTTGTGGAACTTGAAGACAAACTTATTCCTGATGTAGACATGTCAGTTGCACTTTCAGAACTTGACAGGATAAATGTGGTAGATGGCAACATTTCAGTTGAACTTGTGGAAATCGAGGGTATACTTGTGGCTGATGTTAACATTCCAGCTGTGCTTGTAGCTAGTGAGGACAAGCCTCTGTTTGCTGTCGACATTTCAGTTGAAATTGTGGAACTTGAGAGGATAATTGTAGGAGACATTGACAGTTTAGTAGAGCTTGCAGCTAATGGGGACATGCCTGTGGTGCTTGTGGACATTTCAGTAGAAATTTTAGAAGTTGAGGGGACAATTGTGGAAGACCTTGAAATGTCAGTAGAGATTGTAGCTAGTGAAGACATACCTGTAGTGGATATAGTCATTTCAGTTGAACTTATGGAGGTTGAGGGGATAATTGTGGTTGATGTTGACATTCCAGTCAAACTTGTAGGGAGTGAAGTAATACCTGTGGTGGATGTAAACATTTCAGGTGAACTTGTGGGAATTGAGGGGTTAATTGTGGGAGACACTGACATTTCAGTAGAGCTTGTAGCTAGTGAAGACATACCTGTAGTGGATGAAGACATTTCAGTTGAAATTGTGGATCTTGAGGGGATAATTGTGGTTGATGCTGACATTCCAGTCGAACTAATAGGTAGTGAAGTAATACCTGTGGTGGATGTAGACATTTCAGTTGAACTTGTGGAACTTGTGGGCATACTTGTGATTGATATTGACATTTCAGTTGTGCTTGTGAGTGAGGACATGCCTGTGGTTGTTATAGACATTTCAGTTGATATTGTGGAACTTGAGGGGACAATTGTTGGAGACACTGACATTTCAGTAGAGCTTCCAGTAAACAAAGACATACCTGCGGTGGATGTCGACATTTCTGTTGAACTCATGGAAATTGAAGGCATGCTTATGGCTGATGTTGACATTTCATTTGTGCTTGTAGCTTGTGAGGACATGTCTGTGGTGGTTGTAGCCATTTCAACTGAGATTGTCGGACTTGACTGGATAATTGAGGCTGATGTCGACATTTCACGAGAGCTTGTAGTTAGTGAGGTCATCCTTGTGCCTGATGTAGACATGTCAGTTGAAATTGTGGAAGTTGAGGGGATAATTGTGGGAGACATTGACATTTCAGCTGTGCTTGTAGCTTGCGAGGACGTGCCTGAGGTGGTTGTAGATATTTCAGTTGAAATTGTGGAAGTTGAGGGGATAATTGTGGGAGACGTCAACATTTCAGTAGAGCTTGTAGGAAGGAAAGTCAAGCTTGTGCCTGATGTAGGCATGTCAGTTGAACTTGTAGAACTTGGCATGATAAATGGGGCAGATGTCAACATTTCAGTAGAACTTGTGGAAATTGAGGGCATACTTGTGGCTGATGTTAACATTTCAGTTGTGCTTGTAGCTTGTGAGGACGTGCCTGAGGTGGTTGTAGATATTTCAGTTGATATTGTGGAACTTGAGGGGACAATTGTGGGAGACATTGACATTTCAGTAGAGCTTGTAGCTAGGGAGGACATGCCTCTGGTGAAAGTAGAGATTTCAGTTGAAATTGTGGAAGTTGAGGGGATAATTGTGGGAGACATTGACATTTCAGTAGAGCTTGTAGGTAGGAAAGTCATGCTTGTGCCTGATGTAGACATGTCAGTTGAACTTGCAGAACTTGGCATGATAAATTGGGCAGATGTCAACATTTCAGTAGAACTTGTGGAAATTGAGGGCATACTTGTGGCTGATGTTAACATATCAGTTGTGCTTGTAGCTTGTGAGGACATCCCTTTGGTGGTTGTAGACATTTCAGTTGAACTTGTGGAACTTGAGGGGATAATTGTGGGAGACATTGACATTTCAGTAGAGCTTGTAGCTAGGGAGGACATGCCTCTGGTGAAAGTAGAGATTTCAGTTGAAATTGTGGAAGTTGAGGGGATAATTGTGGGAGACATTGACATTTCAGTAGAGCTTGTAGGTAGGAAAGTCATGCTTGTGCCTGATGTAGACATGTCAGTTGAACTTGCAGAACTTGGCATGATAAATGGGGCAGATGTCAACATTTCAGTAGAACTTGTGGAAATTGAGGGCATACTTGTGGCTGATGTTAACATTTCAGTTGTGCTTGTAGCTTGTGAGGACATCCCTTTGGTGGTTGTAGACATTTCAGTTGAACTTGTGGAACTTGAGGGGATAATTGTGGGAGACGTCAACATTTCAGTAGAGCTTGTAGGTAGGAAAGTCAAGCTTGTGCCTGATGTAGGCATGTCAGTTGAACTTGTAGAACTTGGCATGATAAATGGGGCGGATGTCAACATTTCAGTAGAACTTGTGGAAATTGAGGGCATACTTGTGGCTGATGTTAACATTTCAGTTGTGCTTGTAGCTTGTGAGGACATCCCTTTGGTGGTTGTAGACATTTCAGTAGAACTTGTGGAACTTGAGGAGATAAATGTGGCTGACATAGACATTTCCGTTGAAATTGTAGAACTTGAGGGGATAATTGTGGTTGATCCTGAGATTTCAGTCAAGCTTGGCAGTGAGGACAAACTTGTGGCTGATGTAGACATTTCAGTTGATCTTGAGTTGTTTGAGGTAATAATTGAGGTTGATGATGACATTTCAGTTGTGCTTATAACTAGTGGGGATATACTTGTGGTTGATGTTGACATTTGAATTGAACTCGGGGACATAATGGTGGTTGACTTTGACATTTCAGTAAAACTTGTCGCTAGTGAAGACATACTTTTGGTGAATGTAGACATTTCAGCAGAATTTGTAGGTAGTGACGACATGGTTGTGGCGGATGTAGACATTACATTAGAGTTTGTAGGTAGTGAGGACATACTTGTGCCTGTTGTAGACATTTCATTAGAGCTTGTCGGTGCTGAAAACACACTTTTTGCTGATGTTGAAATTTTAGTCGAAATCGTAGAATCTAAAGACACAATATAGGCAGATTTATAAACTTCAGTAGGACTTTGTACAATTAACATATTTGTATGTAATCTTTTTGATTAAGTTATTTCAGTTGAGTAGAACTTAACTTGAAAATAATTGTGAATTTATATCAGTGTTGGTCTCAGGCATACAAAATTGTTGAATGGCCAAACAGGCACTCATGTCGACCCCCAGTATACTCAATATGTGTAATACCAAGCTAACACAGAAAATTTTGCATCCTGACAAAAGAAGGTACCACTAGACAGATAATATATCTTTTCTCAACACACCTATGACATTATTCAAAAGGAAATCCACAGAATATATCTAATCAATGTTAAGGGAGCCGTGCTGCAACTGGTGCGTCTTCAGTCTATCTCAGAAGATGGGTAGGGTTTCTGTTGCCCTGATTGATGTGATATGTTTGTTCCACCACCAAGAGGGCACATGGTAATGAGCACCAGACTCCCAGAGGTGTACCTTCTGACAACATGTGTTGTTAAACTAGGAAAATGTATTGGTAC
This sequence comes from Conger conger, assembly GCF_963514075.1. NCBI lineage: Eukaryota > Metazoa > Chordata > Actinopteri > Anguilliformes > Congridae > Conger > Conger conger. The sequence goes on from NC_083767.1 coordinate 8,520,238, forward strand.
TGAGAAGGTACCTGTGGTTGATGCTGACATTGATGAGAAAGGAGTTGTAGATGTAGTTGATGTCACTGCACTCACACCCAGAGCTATAATGAGAAACAAGCAATGCATGTCATCTCTGATCACATAAGAGTGTATTTAGGGTTTTTCCACAAGCATTTAAAAAAAAATTCCATGTCAGTTGTTGACAATACTTTTTCATGGAAGTCATAGTAGGTCAATTGCAGCGTGCCTTCTGTTTTTAGTCTGCAGCTGCATGTTAACACAGGTTTCCAAAGTACCGCAGAAACACATAATTTGCTGCTAACAACTATAAATTGTCACAAATACCCAATTCCTCTGAATGGAAAAATTCTTGCCAACAAGATCCCATCTCAGGGAATTTTGGGGAAAGGAAAGAGTTTCGGATGTCTAGTCATTTGCACCTGCGACCTACTGTTTATTAAATCCTAACTGAAGCATGTACCTGCACACATGGAATTGATAGGTCTACATTAGGTGCACATTGGTTCTTAGGTCTATAATAGGTCCACATGAAATGCAGGTGAAAATTCTTTATTTATTTATTTCATGTGAGGTTGTGTGCAAAGCGTTTTACCTGTCACAAAACAAGGGCTTTGCAGCTAATACATAACTAATAAGATACAGCTGCCCCATCTGTTTACACTGTTGGACCTCACCCATTACCTAATGTCTTTCTTAGTGTTTTATCCTGTCAATATTATTCATAACTTTATAATTTTGTTTTGGAGAATTATGCAAATAATTCATAAAACTAAGCTGACAATCTGTCAACTATTCTCTCTGAACATTTTCTTAGTCTGGCCTTGACTTTAACCATTCTATTTATATTCCATTTTCTAATAATGTTTCTGACAGAGGAAATAGGCAGTTTGAAATATTGAGAGTTTTTTGTAGCCTTCACTTTCTTGTTGGAAATTAACCATCTTCATTTGGACATCCTTGGACAACTGTTTACATTACATTACATTATTGGTATTTGGCAGACGCTCTTATCCAGAGTGGCGTACAGTTGATTAAACTAAGCAGGAGACAATCCTCCCCTGGAGCAATGCAGGGTTAAGGGCCTTGCTCAAGGGCCCAACGGCTGTGCAGATCTTATTGTGACTACACCAGGATTAGAACCACCAACCTTGTGTGTCCCAGTCATTTACCTTAACCACTACGCTACAGGCCGCCCTAGTTAATTAGGGGAGACCTTTTACTCACTTGTGACTCAGCACATCATATAAGAATCATTTCAACACTAGTACAAGTCTCAGGTAGTAGTATGCGTACCTTTTATCTCACAATAATATAAGAAAAAGTTAGAGGAACTCATGGTTGTTAACACCAGGCAGAACAGCCACTGCAGTTGGACACTTTAGATGTCAAGGAGTTACTTCAGAATAAAAAGTTCAGTTCTGGAATTATATTCACCTGACTCATTGGAGCCCTAACAAGTAAATTACCTGGGTCTGGGCCTTAGTAATGATCTTTATAAAAACTAACAAATAATCCAAAAGGGTTCCCAAACTTGTGCACATGGCCATTTTATTTTTTTATTATTAGTAAAGAATAAAATGAAAAGCAACCTTGTTTCAAGTCTTGTTTAACTTTATAACATTTATAGTTCAGCGTTGCATCTGTTCATCAAGATATTCATTGTAAAAAGCTTTTTGACCAGGAATGCTCAAATTTTTGCATACAACTCTATAGCAAAATGACTGAAAATAAAACCAGAAAACCACACTTGTATTTAGCTATTTTGTCACCAGCAGCAGTACCTGCATAAAACACACCAAAAATATGCTCCACAGGCTGCTAATTACAGGATGCGACAAGAACATTGCTATTCAAAAAGGTTACGTGTTGTTTTTACTTTTTGTGTAATAACAAATATGAACATTACTAGTTAATTAGGGGAGACCTTTTACTCACTTGTGACTCAGCACATCATATAAGAATAATTTCAACACTAGTACAAGTCTCAGGTAGTAGTATGCGTACCTTTTATCTCACAATAATATAAGAAAAAGTTAGAAACTCACAAAGACCAAGACCTGTCACTCACATCAAGATGTTAATTTAGAACACTATGACTGTTTAAATTAAAGAAAAATATGCCGGGATGTGTGTTTTTTTCCAGGGTTTTTCACCAACCTTTCAAAGCAACATTGCTTGGGTAAAAAGCACCTGTTTTTGATGGACATAACCAGATAACATTTCAAATGTGTAGGGATAGACATTTGTTTTAGGCTATTGATATGACATGAAAAATGACATGTGACAATGAACCCCAAAGTAAATTATGAATTATGAAACTGAAGATGAGTTCATAGCATAGAAGTATAGAAGAAAAACATCAATGAGTTGAATTGACTTGATATGAAAAACATTGTGGGTATAAGCCACTCTGCTTTGTGCCGTGCCTAACCACCCCGCTAGCCGCACCAATATACACGATATAGCCTACAACTGGTTCTCATTCCATAACGCTTAATTATACTATAGTCTTGGTGAATACTTGATTCTGATTGGATGCTACCTGTGATTAAATTTGTATGGCAGGTTGTCCAGATCAAGCCTAATCAAGTTTTTGGTGCAAGGACCCAAAGCCATTAGGCTTGTAGTGTAGTGGTTAAGGTACATGACTGGGTCCCGCAAGGTTCGATCCCCAGTCTAGCCATAATAAGATCTGCACAGCCGTTGGGCCCTTGGCCAAGGCCCTTAACCTTGCACTGCTCCAGGGGTGGTTTGTATCCTGCTTAGTCTAATCAACTGTACGTCACTCTGGATAAGAGCGTCTGCCAAATGCCATTAATGTAATGTAATTAGTGTGATGTGAGTTAAAAAGTATTTTCTGTGTTGACCAGGACTTTGTCATGGTAATAAAGCTATTTGCATTTAATAATTGTGAAATGGCATCTGATATAACTGAATGGTTTTCTGAAGTACAGTAGCATTACATTGAGATATTAATAGCCGTAAGTTATCTAGCTGTTATTTGTATGTTGTCTGGAAACGGACAACTCTCAATTAGCTATAATCTTTTCCTTTAGTGACTAGCTATCACTAGCTCAAAATACAGAATCTGAAAATGTTGGTTAAATTAAAGTGTGATATAGTTGCATAGTGTGTGGCTTAAAAAAAATTCGGCTTTTAAAAACATTTCTGTGAAATTGCGAATAGGCAGTAGCAACACCTATCCATCCATCCATTATTTGAACCTGCTTATCCTGAACAGGGTCACAGGGGGGCTGGAGCCTATCCCAGCATACATTGGGCGAAAGGCAGGAATACACCCTGGACAGGTCGCCAGTCCATCACAGGGCACACACACCATTCACTCACACACTCATACCTATGGGCAATTTAGACTCTCCAATCAGCCTAACCGTGCATGTCTTTGGACTGTGGGAGGGAACCGGAGTATTCGACGGGGATTCAAACCCAGGACCTCCTTGCTGTGAAGCGGCAGTGCTACCCACTGCACCATCCGTGCCGCCAGTTTCAACACCAGTGTACAAAATCTAAGGTGGACCAGGAATTACGAATAAGAACTGCCAAATAAGAAACCGATTCAAGCCTCGTTTAAAACCTTGACCAAGATAATACAAATAAAAAAAACTGATAAGCCAACATATGTAACCATAGCAACATTCTGAAACAGTAGCCACCTTAACGACTTGAAGCAGGCTAGTTTATTTAGTGCCAGCAAAAAAAAGGTTCATTTTGAGGCTGAATTGCCGAAATTTTTTTTACAACCCCTGCTTATATTTTCATCTTTGGTAAAAGGCCGTGGTATACGCGGAATTATCCACTCCGAGGTGGCCATTAAATGTTTTTAACGCCGCACGGTGCGGGGGCAAAAAACCACCTGACGCTTAACGGAGGTTCGTTGCCGCCGTGGACTATCTCTTCGTGGATTATTCTTTATTTATAACCAGTGTAACCAATTTCCGGTTGACACCCTAGATCAAACTTATTTAGCTGTATTTGCATGCTTACATTATAGTGAAACATTTTAATCCATTCCATTGGTTCAACACTTATGAAATAATATTATATTTGCTTAAAAAAACTGGTCGAAAAGTGTGTTCTGCTGCATAGGCTATAAAGTTTGAAAAATGCGATCTGCCGTGCACTCTGGCCCCACTCGAATCATGATATCATCGTACCCTGAAATTGTAGATGTCAATAAGATATCCAGTTGGAAAATTGTTGTCAATTTGTCCTTTTAATTTAACAAAGTTGGCAAACCAGCTGTTATGTCGCCTGATTGGTTAGTGAATACTTTATGCAAATGAGACGGATACATCTATTCTACCCACCCCACAACGCAATTATGTTTCTCAAAACTGTATAGAAGGCGGACCCAGGCTGAAACAGCAAGTGTTTGTTACTCCGTACAACCTATTCTTGTAATATAAGATGATATACATGAGCTAACACTTTTGGTTTTGGAGACATAATCAAGTGAACACATTTTTTTAGTAAGCAGAACAAACTAGGTCCAATACCATATCCAAACTTAGGCTACGCCCGACATTTCCTGATAGGGACTTCGTAATAAAATGAACGGCTGCATGTAACCTATCTACATAAACTTTAAGATCAGAAAAATGTCGAAATCATCTCATGGGTCAAGGAGCTGCGATTAGGCTACACCTTGCGTTTTTGTAAATAGGATAACCTAGCCTATAAATGCAATGCTGTATGCCTACATTAATCGATTTGGACTCCAGAATTCAATTCAATATTTACTTCAATGGTAAATTAAGATAATAATTTCAATCTCATAACGTAGCGATTACTGTAGGTTATTGTCATAAAAACACAATACTTAAAAAAAAATCGGAACATGGGGAGACATTAGCTGAAGAAAAAACAAAGATTGCGACTAAATTTTCCTGTGGGGGAAAAAAGTATTGAGCAGCATTGCGTTAGTGAGCTGCATTTCGCAACAAGACCAGGAAATGAGTGTCAGAAATGAAGCCCAGTTTTGGCCGCTTGATATATCAGAATATATGACAATTTATAGAGACAGCGACATAAATATCCTGGGGGAATAACCCATAAATATGGGGGAAATTCGTCCACGCAGGACACCAGGAAGTGCAATAGTTGCGCTCACTGCACAGTTATGAACAATCACATGCACAATGAGGAAAACTGAGGTAATTACGTGCTTTGGCAGATTAACCGATGAAAAAACGTGTGAGCAGTTGCCAAAAGAGGGTGCAAACATTTAAAATTATTTTTGGGAAATAAAAGCATCTATATCTTTGTCTGTGTGCTAGGGGGGGAAATTGGACCTGGGAAAAAATAATTAAAAGAAATTGTGGTATAGATTGAACATCAGTATAGGGACGGAAATATTTGTAATTTTGCTGTTAAACATGAATAGATTCCAATGGGAAAATAGGCTTTTTGAGTGAAAAAAGACTTCATATCATTTGGCTAAATTGAGAGCTCGAAAGCTGGACGCTTACTTGGTACTGCAATTCGTCTCTTCTATAGCCTACTGCATACATATTGCCTATACTGTATACGTCGCGTAATGAGTGTTGTCCAAGTCCATATCACTTCCGAATACATGGTGTGTTTAGCAGACTGCAATTAGGATTAGCATGGGACTGTAGTAAATTACAGAGCTCACTGCAATCGGCAAGGCAGTTCGGTTTTACATCCTGGAAACATGGAAAGTTCCGTCCTAGTCTCCAACTTGAATGCATGGCCGAATAAGTCAATCTTATGAGAACAAATTGTGTCACAACATATGGATTGAACTGAGATAAATGTTTACTGTAAATAAATAACAACCACATACGCTTATGGGCAAAACACATTTCCATAAAGTGTTTATAACAAGGCAATGATGAGCTGATGCTGTCACTGTGATAAACCGAACCATAGATTTGTGAATCCATAATTGTTATTACAACAGAATTGTCTGTTTCTGTCAAAATGTATGAAAAACCCGACATGCATTATTTTACTGCCACCAAATGCAAGGAAAAGTTTCTGAAATGTCATATGAGATAGAAATGTCATATGAGATATTACTTATAGATACTATTCATTTCTATATATTTTTTCTTAGCATTGTATCTTGCATTCTATACAAGTGTAATTAATAAATATATTTACCAAATATTTATAAGTTTACCAAATTCACACTTACCAATTACACAGAGCACTGTCATCATAGCCATTTTAATGTCTTATTGTACAGGTTCTGAAAAGAAAAAAAAAAAGGTTGATTGGCACAGTGGAACATTGAGCAGTTTCGTGTACAGTACAGTTCTAATGGACCAATGTGTGGTTAAACATAACTGAACAGTAATGACAACATTTTCCTTCAAATTCTTACTGATCATATTCATATTAATGATATTAATGATTCCAAAAGATGAACTCATACATTCCAGCTTGTTTTAGCCTTAAAAAAGTATGTTTCCCTTTATTACTCTTCATAATGGGAAACTATTACTATAATTTTTAGGGTGATATAATTCTGGAATTTATGAGTTGATCTTTTTTACTGAATTGTGAAAAATTCTGTGCAATAATGTATTGAGGCAAACACAGTTCATATGAAAATGAACAAATATATTCTCTATTATATATTTTTAAAAGATGTTATTATTATTACAAAATTATATAATTACACATTTAATGAACAGAACAGCTGCTATATACATCTACCACAGCAATATATGGTGATCACTCAATGTGGCACACATACTACTAGAAGGTGAAGCACAGAAAAATGTTAATGTCTGCACAACACCAAGATAAGTCATTTTAAGTTAATTATAATTTATATCTGTATCTGTTGAATAAAATATCTCATCTTACCCTCAGCAAGGAAATTGGAAAATCTATTTGTTAATCCTTTTTCTCATGGAGAGTTTTTCTGTACACATCATCAGAGGCTGCACTGTACCTGGAAGTAGCATCTTTTTTGTATTTATATACTAGGGACCCTAAAGGCACAAAACAAGTTTTCCTTCTAAAGACCTTTACCACACCCACAGTGACAGTTTTCGAATATCTACTGATTCTCATGGTTTAGTGCAGGGGGGCAGGACTGGCCAGGTGAAACTGAGGAGAATGCATTTTGAATGGTCATACTTTCACAACTGCAAATATTTAATGTAATTACATTGTGCACATATTGTGGACTAAACATTCATCCACATTACTTCTTTAATCTTTTGTGAGCATAATTTGCATCAATGGTTAAATCATTGTGAGCATGGAATTACTTGACATTTCATGGAATACATCATTTTGGTTCATATGTGTCAGTTTCTGCAGGGGAATACAAGCTATTGCATTTGCTTTTGATTAGCTAATATAGTTATAGTATAATTTGCCAAATAATTTGCCAAATGGCTATATCTAAAAAGTATGAATCATGAGACCAAAAAAATCCTGGCTTTCTAATTAGCTATATTACTGTAAACTGGCAACTGTTTTTAATGATATTGTCTGTCATTGTGATTTTCTTTTACAGCTATTAATCTTAATAAATTAAAGTAACATATAATAAACATGTAAATAAATGTGTCCAATATTGAAAAGTCATTCATCAAGTCGGGCAAAACAATGTCAATGATATAGGAAAACAAACAAACTAGATAATTTAATGGAAGCTGCATATTTCTTTTTTTTTATACTAGGTACCCCAAAGGCACAAAACAAGTTTTTCCTCTTATGTCCTTTTACCACTACATCAACCTGTATGTTATGTTTCTAAATTACCCACTGCAAAATAACTTGCAGAAACATTGCAGACAAAATGCTGTGGATAAATCTAAAATACATATTTAAATGGGTTTTTTTTTTTGTAATTAATAAGTAATTGAACTCCATGTTCCTAATGTGCCTGTGTTCATGAAAAAAAAATCATATTCTGAGAACAAATACTGGAATTAACTAAAACATACACACACACACACACACACACACACACACACACTTGTATTAGAACATTTTAATGGCATAAATCCCACCAAATTGTATAGAAACCAACTCTATGATTATCCAGTTTAATCATGGAGACATTTCCATTTGACTCTTTGTTACAGAAGAGTAACAAAGTAAGTAAATTATAGGGATCTATAATCTATTATAGGGATCTATAATCTATATATATAATAACACCCCCCCCCCCTTTTCACCAGGTAAATGAGGAACAATGTGATCACAAAATGGTATCTGTCTGTGCACAGGGATTGTCACCCCAAAACACAAGGAATAAGAAATTCAGCATGGCACTTTCTAATCTTGTTTTCTGGATCACTCAACTTGCCATTCATAATGGTACCTGTAAAAGCACACTAATATAATATTTTGATTATAGGAGGAGTATTGGTTTTGCCATGATACCATGAATGAACCATGAAGTGAGATATGCACACAACCATAGATTCATACCCTTCGGCTATTAGTTAGTTTGTCATCTTGTGAGAAAACTCAAACACTTACTGTAAACTGAATAACTTTTTTCAAGATTTTATTTCACTTTAAATTGCTGAAATAATATTTAGTTGCATAACCATTGTAGTTGACTGCTGCGCAAGTCAACCAACTTCTGGCACCTAGGAACAGGTATTTCAGCCCAGGTTGAACAAACTGCATTCCGTAGTTCCTGTGAATTTTTGCTTCAGAAACCGCATTTTTAATGTCACCCCGCAAGTCTTCAATGGGTTGAGGTCGGGGGATTGAGCTGGCCACTCAATTACCTCAATCCTTTTTGTCTGGAACCAAAATATTGCTCGCTTACTCATCAGTCCACAGAATGTTAGGCCAATTCTCTTTGGGCCAATCGATGTGTTCCATGGCAAATTTCAACCGATTCTGCACGTCATTTTTTCAACAATGGTGCTTTACAGGGGTTTCTTGCTGATAGCTTAGCTTTGATCAAATGTCTTCTGACTGTACCAGCACTTACAGATAATTGTAGATCATCTTTGATCTTTCTGGAGCTGATGAATGACTTTATCTTTGCCATTTTCCCCTCTCCAATCAACCTTTTAATGAAATGACATTGTTCCTCCGAAAAACGTTTCGAACAGCCCATTTTACTTATCAATTCAGAAGGAAATATATTTTATAACAATGTGTGAAACATTTGTTTCCCTTCTTCCTTAATAAAGGACAATTAATACAACTGTCTTTTCACAGAATTAATGAATTCTCTAATTAAACTCCCCACTGCTATTATTTTGAACATGCTCCTTTCAATGAATGAGTCAATTACTCAGAACAAGCAGCGTGCATGTCATGACAGTTGGGTCTGTTGTTTTTCTATTACACTACTACATCTACAAGTAAATTATACAGAAATATCACTACTACTAATAACAGTGGTTCATCAGGTTACTGATGTTGTACTGCTATTTTTTAACAACTGTAAATGTTGACTTACTATCCGCTGCACATACTGTAAGTGGCCTCTCTGTAGACATTTCAAATGTTGTAATTTACCCACATTTCATCCTCATATGACATTACCAAAATGACAAAGTTAAGACCCGTCTTTTGATTGTTGAAAAGGCATGTTGACGAAGTTATCATCAGAGTTATATATCACAGTCTCAGTGTGTTGTTCGCTGACAAACAAGAGATGAGCATTTCAGATGAGCTGAGCACCTATCAGCTCTACAGGGTAATAACATGAGTCCATATTTTAACAAGTGTATTGTCAGTTTATTTTATCCTTTACTTTTACCAGGAAGAAATTCATATCTCTTTTAAGAGGGTCTCTTAATGCTGTGCAAGTGTGCTCTGCTCAAGTCAACATTTTTACTGTGATGCACTGATGCCATCAACAGGAACATAGCAGGTACTACAGTAGATGGAAGCTGTCACAGCTGGGTGCTAAAAGCTTTGTTATGGTTTCAGTTAGGTTATGTAAACATTGCTTCCTTAAATTTAACATTAGTGGCTAATAATAACTGTTCGGACCATGGTAGATTATTAGTTACTGTGAGCTCCATGTTTGGGACAAAGACATTTTTTTCTTGATTTGGCTCTGCACTCCACAAATTTAGATTTTCAATCATGTGTTTAAACTGCAGATTGCAAAGTTACTTTATTAATGGGTATCTTTATACATTTTGGCTCAGCATATGAAATGTATGTTCAATCAGTTTCAGATTATGTAAATGACCTGGTCAGTTCCAGGTTTTGCCATTGAAAAACTCCTTTAGCAATACAATTTAGGTCATGGACACGCTGAAAGATGAAGCATTGTCCAATGAGTCTGGAGGCATTTGGTCAAATCAGAGCAGACAGGATGCTTCTGTACACTACTGCTATCAGTAAATTAATCATCAATGGCAAGTGAGCCAGTACCTGTGGTAGGCATACATGCCCAAACCATGTATGGTGGGGGGGGGGGGGGGGGCTTTGGATCTAGTTCCATTTGGCCTCCACACTTTGCTTGTGCCATTACTCTCTCCTGGACCCCTAAACAATACACCAACCCCATACCCAGAGGACTTGAGAATGAGCAGACGCTTAACTGTGAATAACTGCAGGACAAGGCAGACAGACAATCACTGACAGAATGCTTCACTATTAACTCAGTATGAAGGACAATAAGAAAGACTGTGGTGGGGCCGTGGTGGCGTAACGGACCTCGATGCAGGTGTCAGTTTGTTACAGTTGCACACCGAGGATTCGATTTTCAGTCCTGTCAAAAGCTGAGTTTGGCCGGCTCTCATGGAGCGGCATAATTGGCTCACTGCTCCAAGGGAGGGACTCAGCAGGGACCAGTTGGGATCGCCGCGTGCATGCACCCCGGTGTGCCTCAGAATTACGGTCACAGGCTGTGAGACGAGACGGCTTGAAGAAGGCGTGTTGTAAAAGGGACGGGGTAGTAAGCGGTGTATCCCCAGCTAACACTAATTGGATTAGATAGGGTACAATTGGCTACCAAATTGGGAGAAAAAGGGGAAAATGTGAAAAAAAAGAAATAAAAAAGAAAGACTGTGGCTGATTGTTATTATTGCTGTTTCAAAATAGACTGGAGCTGCAATTGGTAGCAAGTGGAGAGAGATATGTGCAAAGCAACCAAATACATTAAACCTGAGCTTCCAGATAACTGGAACAGGCCTATGACACTGATCAACCACTTAGTGGTGCTGTAATGTCATGAAATGAATTTCCATTCAGCAAATCTTTATTAAAAACATATTTGCACAATATCAATCTGGTCTTTTGGTGTAGATTGACACTCTTGCCTCAAGGAGTCACAAGAACGTAGCATCTTTGATTTCAATGATTCCAAATATTTCTTTTAAATTACTTATGGTTAACGAATGATCGCTTGGGCCTATCAACGCACCATTTGGAAAAATAATTAGCATGTAAACAGTGCTAAACAATATAGTACAAACAATTTGGGGTTAGTGAATTTAAAAAAAAATGTTTTATTGTTTGCCAGGGCTTGTATGTATTTATTTTGTATTAAATTATAACCATCAACAGTCGTGATATGTGTAAATATGCCGAGATATTTTATTCCTGGTTGCAGCACTTGAACGCAATCGTGGAATTTCAAATAATTAATCTTAGACAAATTAAAATATCACTAGCTACTGGGGTATGTAGTTTGAAAACATGCGATATTCCGAGTGTACAGGCAATGTCGTTTCTTCCGATCATACTACATATCCCATAAACCCACCATACATCTGTACATTTAGTACGAGTAGCGTTTGAGGCAGCGAGAGGACAAGGGGTGGCGTATTTTGCGTTGATTTCTCCTTAAAGGAGACGCATCATAAAGCGCAATAGATCGGTCCACGACGAGGCCGGGCAAAAAGTAGGTTTACTATAGCTTTAAGAAAGAAAAAAATGAGTCTGGGTCTTTAAAAACATAAATATTGCAACTAAACTATAGAAAATATTAATTGGCGGGGGGAATTAAAGGCGATTTCTGGGGATGAAGAAGGGGAGTGTGTTATCCTTAGGTGCCATTAGCTTGCTAAGTAGCTAATCATTTAAACACGGCCTTGTCCATTTACTCTGGTTTTCTGGCTCTCTTTCCTCAATTACAGGGAAAATAGACCGTAGCGACCATCACAGAGGAAGACTGTAAGAGGGAAATTAACGGGGATGGACCCGGAGATCAGCCGGGCTGCAGCTAGTAGCACTGGGGCAAGTGGCGAGATTGAGCTTCCTACCGAGAAGGCCGCAGCACCATCCCCAACCCCCAGAGCAGCCTCTGCCCGCGGTAGAGTGCTGAGAGAACGCGGACTGAGTCGCGTACAGACCGGTGTTTCCTCGGCGGGCCTGAATGACTCTAAATCAAGTACACCGAGCTCCGGTCGAGTTTTAAGGGACCGGTCCTCTAGGGGGGTGGTGGCTGGGAAGAACGGAAGCGGTAACTCCAAAGAGCAGAATGAATTTGCTGCGGCAAATCGCCGGAGAAAATCCGAATATCCGAGGCGACGAAGGAACGCCGGAACCCGTGTTGAAAATTCGGGAGAGGCCGATGACGGTGGCCTAGCCATTGGGTACGTTTCTATCGTGATTCCGCGCAGTTTTCCAGAGCTGTGACTAACGTTAATTCATCCCTGGTTAGCTATCTCCCAGTCGACTTGCTAAAACCACCTCTACGAGATTTTTCTTTTTTACCAACGTTAAGAATAGATAGTTTGCTGTCTTGGTGGATGATGCGAAGTTATCCTTTAACCCTATAGTATTGCAGACTGGCCGAGTATCTTGCTAAATTGCTCGTTACAGCTAACGTTATGTCACTTAAGCGCTGTCTTTGCGATTAACTTGGAGGATGTGAGTTGGGTCGAGGAATGCGCTTCCTCTGACTGGAATTGAGCGGGGATATACCTAGCTAGCTAGCCAATTTACACATGTGTTATGATTCGTGTTCATCTCATTTGACAATGTGTTTCCTCGATTGAGTAAGAATGTAGGTGTGTGCAACGTACAATATCTATATGTGCTGTTGGAAAAAACATGGATCTAAAGTTACGGATTAAGGACGTTTGTTGAGACACAAACCATTAGCGTTACTTTAATTAGTCGTTAAATATTAAATATTAGTCGTTTATGCAGTCGTCTATTCATTAATGTTCATTTCTTTCGTTTAGTTCTGAAGACAAGAAAATCCCCTCCGAGAAAGGTAATTTTGACCATTCCTGGCGGTTGGTGCTATGACATAAATGTGCTTAAATTAATATGTAAACAGCCTATGCTCATAGTTACACGATGTGATGAACTGAATGCGTTGTTGGGTCAGGCCCGTGTTTCTATTTTCGTCTTGTTTGATAATTCTGACCGTCCACTCTGCCAGCTTCACGACCGTCGAGACCCCGTCGCCCCCAACTTCAACCCCGACAAAGGGCACCATCGGCTCGCTCTTCCCGACCTTCGCCCACCCTTGTGTGCAAGAGCGAACCAGACACAGAGACTGCATATGGTAAGAGGGCCCCAAGGGAGTTCCATGATTGCTGGTTGCCATAAGTCTGTTTTGTTTATTTTAAGAGCGACTAATAACTCACTCATTACTCTTGAAACGTACATCACGTTAAGGAACTGGAATTGTTTTGCTGATTCTTGATACCTGACCACATGAGGTCAGGGGTACTTGGAGTAATGTGGGGTTAAGGGCCTTGCTCAAGGGCCCAATAGCTGCATGGATCTTATCGTGGCTACATTAGGGCTTGAACCACCAACCTTCTGGGTCCCAGTCATGTACAGGTCCCAGTACCTGTACCAGGCATGGCAATACAACTCTTTTGGCAAGTTGTGCTTGTTGGCATCCATCAAAAACCGGTTGTGAGTTTGAAATTGGTGAAATAAAACATTACCTGCTAGTGGGCTGTAAAACATGTTTGAATGCATTGTTTGACCCATTGATGGGTGATTATACGATTGTTCCATAAGAGTGTTTGAAGCAATTTTAAGTTGAGCCACCTGCTTGTCAGGAGACCACTGCTCAGTGTTCTCTCCCCATATGACACCAGAACAGCCATTCATGACATTATTACATTACACTATTGGTATTTAGCAGAAGCTCTTATCCAAAGCGATGTATGACAAAGTGCATATCCATCACCAGGAACAAGTGTGCTGAAAGACCCTAGAGGGAAGTACAATTTCAAGTGCTAAGCACATCAAAGTACGGACGAGGGCCTATTTGATTAATCTGACAATGGATTGTATTTATATCTAAAACTCTTTCTATACAGCACAATGCAATAGAATGATAAACAATTACATATGATCAATAAACAGCTCACACAGACAAACAAAACTAGCACATATATCCTAGCGAACAAGTTATTAGGCAAGTAATGACACACTTTTGGGAACTAAAAAAACCAAAAACAACTACCAATCAGTTAAGGATTACAGGGAGGTAGGGAGGGGTGGGGAGAGGTGCAGCTTGAAGGGGTGTGTCTTCAGTCTGCGCATTCCTGATAGTGTTACGATTAGAATGTTCTAGAAGTGTCTAATGCTCATGTAACAATGAATCATTACTGGTAATTGAAAGCAATTCTAGGACACAGAATTAAAAAAATTTTTTGGGGGGGGGGGGAATAAATAAAAGCATTCCAAAAAAACCTACTCCTCAGAGTGCTTAAACTCGCATTCTGATCTGTGTATCCAGTCATGTAATGCTAGTCTTGATCAGTCTTGCAGAGTCTAAAGTAGGACACCTGTATGTTCTGTAATTTTTTATGGACACCTTTCTGTTTGCCTGCAGGAGCGGTGGAGGATGTCCTGGAACGGACTGGTGGCAGGTGAGTGGTGTTAGAGGTGCCGAGTAGTCTTCGCACCGCGTGGACGTGAGGCGTTCCCCCTGATGACGTTCTCATGTTTGTCACCTGTCTGCTGCCTGTTGCCTGCGTTTTCAGTGACGACGATGACGACGTGCTTATTGGCGAAGAGGACCCCCCTTTCAGGGACGACCCAAATGACCTGAATTACAAGCCTGAAACAGAGAGGTACTGAGCACATATTTATTTGCGAGATGTTCGGTTTTGTTTGTGATGATGAATTTGGTTGTTCGGTTTTGTTTGTGATGATGAATGTGATTATGCTTCCAAGGTATGAACACATAAATGCGAGATCACCAGCGCCATCCTTTGCAGAGATTTTGTCTATTAAGCATTTAACTGTTCATCAAATAAATAAATGCAAATTTAAGCCCACATTTGCATTACATTTTATTTAGCAGGAGCTTTTATCCAAAGCAATGTACAAAACAGTACATATCAAGGTCTGACTGAACATGCCAGATAAGGTACATTTCATATAGGATTGGTTGTAAGGCCATGAGCATAAGTCCACTACACAAGGTAGATAGGCCATGTCAAGCTACCATATCAAGACAACAACAACAACCTAAGGAACTATGGTGCAGAGACAAATACAAAGTAAAAAGTTCTTGATTAACGTATAAAGTACAGGGGGGTAGAGATAGACGTGAAAAACAAGTGACAATAGTTAGACTCCTGCAGAGGATTAAGGTACGGTGTGAAGAGATGAGTCTTCAGGCTGCGGTGGAAAATGGGCAGCGAGGGAGCAGTTCTTATGGGAATGGGGAAGTCGTTCCACCACTGGGGAGCTAGGGTGGATACCAAGTGAATACATGAAGAGGGTGGTGGTCACAAAACAGTCTTGATGCTCACTTTTCACAGGTAGAGGATTTTAGAAATCCTGGTTTACAGGTGACTGGTAATACCAAATGCCACATGTCAAAGAGGGAGGGGTAGTGTGTGGGTGTGGGTGTGGGTGTGGGTGTGGGTGTGAGTGCGTGTGTGAGCGAGTGTGTGTGTGAGTGTGTGTGTGAGTGGCTCCACCTGAAATGGAGCGACAGTGGTAATGGTGCCGTCTCCGCTCTCTTCCTGTTGCAGCAGGGAGCCCCAAAAGCCACGGCGCCGCCCCCCTAGACAGAGGGAGGAGAAGAAGGAAAAGGAGAGGGACAAAGACCGAGGGAAAGAGATAAAAACAGAGGGGGGAGCCGAGATGGACGTCAAGCTGGAAGACGAGTTTGGAGAGGAGGCAGAGCCACCCAGGAAGTAAGGGCCAAACAGGAAGCCGAACCTTCGCCGTACTGTAGCAGCATAAGCCGTGAAATGAGTCTGCTTTCAATATGGCTACCCCTCCCCCGGTGTGTGTGTGTGTGTGTGTGTGTGTGTGTGTGTGTGTGTGTGTGTGTGTGTGTGTGTGTGTGTGTGTGTGTGTGTGTGTGTGTGTGTGTGTGTGTGTGTGTGTGTGTGTGTGTGTACACGTGCACACGTGCACACGTGCACACGTGCGTGCGTGTGTCAGGTTTTTTCTTATTTTTTCCCCCCCTCCTGTGCTTTATAAGACTTTCCATAAGGCACGGCACATTAGCAAATTTGACTATTCTTCAAGGCCCTGGAAATCCAGGGCAAAAGCAAGAGTTGAAGAATGTAAAGTGGTGTTTCTCAGCTGTCCAGTGAGTGCATTTATGGATGCCTGGAAAGTGTTCACAGCTGCCACGTTCCTCGAGGCTAAAGTACGTAGTTGCCAGATACTTCAAGCTGCGACCATTTTGACATTGAGGTCTGTTTTTATAATCCACACCTACTCCCGCGGCCCGAACAGCCATGCTTTAACATGGTACGATTTGTACATTTTGACGCACAACACAGAAGTAAATTGAAATAAGGGGTTTATGGGAAGGAGTCAAGAGAGTGGGAGGAGCTAGTGAGTCCAATTGGAGCCCTCCAATTCAGTTGTTCTCTTTTTTCCTAGGAGAGGTAGACGGCGGAAAGACGACAAAAGTCCACGTCTTCCAAAACGAAGGTATTTTGAGTACTTTTTCCTCCATTGTGTACATGTCTGCTCTTGGCATGTGTCTCTACAACAGTTCTGCAGTGTTGTAGGAGAATTGTAAAGTAGGAATCTCCAGCTGCGGTCTGAACAGGCTGTGATTTTGATACTTTTCTGTGCTTAATTAAGTTTGGATGGAGATGAGATTGAAAAACTTTTTTTTGATCGACTGGTACTCTGCCGCCCCCTACAGGAAGAAGCCCCCAGTGCAGTATGTGCGCTGTGAGATGGAGGGCTGTGGCACTGTACTGGCTCACCCACGCTATCTACAGGTGAGCCGTTGTGACCAAAGTAACCATGACAACAGTGCTACTATTGACTCTGTGCTTGGGGAATGTGCCTGCTTCCCCGCCCCCCGCCCCATTCACCCACACTCCTTGTTTCCTCTCACCCTTTTAGCACCACATTAAATACCAGCACTTACTGAAGAAGAAGTATGTGTGCCCCCACCCCACCTGCGGAAGACTGTTCCGTCTGCAGAAACAGCTGCTGCGGCATGCTAAGCATCATACAGGTACACACAGGGGCCTACTGTAGCATCACATAGGTACACACAGGGGTCTACTGTAGCATCACACAGGTACACACATAGGGGCCTTCTGTAGCATCATACAGTTCACACAGAGGGCCCTACTGTAGCATCACACAGGTACACACAGGGGTCTACTGTAGCATCACACAGGTACACACAGGGGTCTACTGTAGCATCACACAGGTACACACATAGGGGCCTTCTGTAGCATCATACAGTTCACACAGAGGGCCCTACTGTAGCATCACACAGGTACACACAGGGGTCTACTGTAGCATCACACAGGTACACACAGGGGTCTACTGTAGCATCACACAGGTACACACATAGGGGCCTTCTGTAGCATCATACAGTTCACACAGAGGGGCCTACTGTAGCATCACACAGGTACACACAGGGGTCTACTGTAGCATCACACAGGTACACACAGGGGTCTACTGTAGCATCACACGGGTACACACAGGGGCCTACTGTAGCATCACAGGTACACACATAGGGGCCTACTGTAGCATCATACAGGTACACACATTGGGGAATACTGTAGCATCACACAGGTACACACAGGGGTCTACTGTAGCATCATACAGGTACACACAGGGACCTACTGTAGCATCACACAGGTACACACATAGGGGCCTTCTGTAGCATCACACAGGTACACACAGGGTCCTACTGTAGCATCATACAGGTACACACACGGGCCTACTGTAACATCATACAGGTACACACACGGGCCTACTGTAACATTATACAGGTTCACACACAGGGGACTACTGTAGCATCATACAGGTACACACATTGGGGAATACTGTAGCATCACACAGGTACACACATAGGGGCCTACTGTAGCATCATACAGGTTCACACACAGGGGCCTACTGTAGCATCACACAGGTACACACAGGGGGCTACTGTAGCATCATACAGGTACACACAGTGGGGCCTACTGTAGCATCACACAGGTACACACAGGGGCCTACTGTAGCATCATACAGGTACACACACGGGCCTACTGTAACATTATACAGGTTCACACACAAGGGCCTACTGTAGCATCACACAGGTACACACAGGGGACTACTGTAGCATCACACAGGTACACAGGGGTCTACTGTAGCATCATACAGGTACACACAGGGGTCTACTGTAGCGTCACACAGGTACACACGGGCCTACTGTAGCGTCACACAGGTACACACAGGGGTCTACTGTAGCATCATACAGGTACACACAGGGGTCTACTGTAGCATCATACAGGTACACACATTGGGGCCTACTGTAGCATCACACAGGTACACACAGGGGTCTTCTGTAGCATCACACAGGTACACACAGGGGGCTACTCTAGCATCACACAGGTACACACAGGGGCCTACTGTAGCGTCATACAGGTACACACCGGGGCCTACTGTAGCATCACACAGGGGTCTACTGTAGCATCACACAGGTACACACAGGGGCCTACTGTAACATTATACAGGTTCACACACAGGGGCCTACTGTAGCATCACACAGGTACACACAGGGGTCTACTGTAGCATCACACAGGTACACACAGGGGTCTACTGTAGCATCACACAGGTACACACAGGGGCCTACTGTAGCATCATACAGGTACACATGGGCAGCACAAGCGCACTGTTGTGGACGCGCTGGTGATCTGTCTCCTTTGTCCATTTCTCAGACCAGCGAGACTACATCTGTGAATACTGTGCTCGGGCCTTCAAGAGCTCCCACAACCTGGCGGTGCATCGCATGATCCATACAGGGGAGAAGCCTCTGCAGTGAGTGGAGAGGAACTGCAAACGTCACACTGCACCGCACGGGAGGAATCACACAAACGATAAACCGATAACGCCAACGATATATACCTCAATAGAACTTTTCATCAGGATGAAAATAAGAAGTGTTCAGTATGTCGATAGAGATCATTGGTTCGATGGACAAACTTGTAGGAAATAATGCACAAACAGCTAATCACACAGCAGAAACAGAGGCTAACCAATCATTTAGCAAGAAGAGATGCGTACAGACACCACCCCCACTGTTTTGGTTTTTGCTGTCCGGTAGAGAGGAGGAAAGAATGAGTGACTCTGAAAATGAGACCTTTAGAAAGCGGTCTCGCGAGTTCACCGCACAGGGGAAACCACGAAGACCAGCTTTAGAACTTTGAAATGCAGCCTGGCAAGTTTGACGTCGAAGAATTTCACAACCCAAGCCCGAGGGCCTTTTATACACCGTGTGTGTTCTGCTCCCAGAATCACTCCGTGAAACCTAAAAATCACTCATAAAAGCTTACAATGACTCTGTAAATCTAGTGGGACCAGATGTCATGCTTTTGACGGTAAAGCCTGTATTCTAGCTCCCCTGGTTTTTTTCAGATTTTTTCCTATTTTATCCCAATTTCTGTCATTTATGCCAAACTCGGCCTTTAGCCTCGGTGTGCACCTGCAATGAACTGAACTGCAACAGCAAGGCTCACTGCATCTTAGCCTGTTGGGCTGTCCTGGCTTATTCTGATGAAATCTTGATTCGTGCTGCATTTCAGTGGTGCTATATATCAATGGGCTTTCTGACTGCAATTGCAATTATTGTAGGTTCTCATTGCATTATGTCCATTCAGGGAGTGTGGTCACCCAATGTACAACCTCTTTTTGTGTTGTAAGTCTGTGTGGATAAGTGCAAAGTCCGCTAAAAATGCAAGAAAAGTACTGTCCGCACCAGGAGCGATAATTATAGCCATAAATATATTATTTTCAAAATCGTTCCAACTCATGTGGACAGTGGTGGACCACAACTGTAACGAGAATTACAGAGATGAACGATATCGTTGGGATCGCTTTCAAAGCAATCTTTCCAGCTGCATGAACGATGGAAGTGCTGACAACCAATCACAATTTCTCTGAATTTACAGGGCGTCACGTTCAAAATGGCAGGTGACATAACCTAGAGGCTATTTACAGAAGGTTATCATTCATCAGTGTGGATGCTCACATCATTATCCTTATAGTTATGTCTATAGTTATCGTTCCTGCTGTGGACAGACCTTAATCACCCCCCTCCCCCGCGCCTTTTTCCCGATTCCAGGTGCGAGATTTGCGGCTTCACCTGCCGGCAGAAGGCGTCGCTGAACTGGCACATGAAGAAGCACGACGCAGACGCCTTCTACCAGTTCTCCTGCAACATCTGCGGCAAGAAGTTCGAGAAGAAGGACAGCGTGGTGGCCCACAAGGCCAAGAGCCACCCCGAGGTGCTGATAGCCGAGGCCCTAGCAGCTAATGCCGGGGCCCTCATCACCACCCCAGCCCCCCTGCTGGAGGCCCTGCCTGGGACCGGCCCGGCCGAGCACCTGGTGGTGGTGGGGGAGGAACAGAGCCTGCCCCCCATGCAGGTGTCTTTGCCCCTGGCCCTCCCGTTAGCGGGGCAGCAGATCCTGGCCTCCCACCCCCAGCAGGCTCCACTGCTGCAGCTCCCGCCCCCACTCCAGCAGCAGCAACAGTCCCCCCAACTCATCCAGCTCACCCCTGCCCAGCCCCACCCTCCCAGCCAGCTCCTGCCCCCGGCCCAGGACCTGGTCAACAGCAGGGAGAGCTTAGGACTAGGCTCCATCTCCACCCTCTCCGCATCCCCTCCCCCGCCCTCCGCCCTCCACCAGTCAGTGATGCCGGCGAGCGACGGGGGCGGGGTCTGGGAGGGGGAGGTGGACGCAGAGAGGCACAGGGTGGAGGACGGGGTGGTGTGGGTGCAGGAGGGGGACGGGGAACGGGTGGATGGAGGGATGGTGTGGGAGAGGGAGGGAGAGAGGGAGATCCTGCTGGAGAGCGCAGAGGGGGCGGTGTCGCACGGGAATCACCACGGGCTGATTTAGAGAAGGAGAAGGGGAGGAGACGGAGGGTATGTAGGAGAGAGAGAGAGAGAGGGAGAGAGGGAGGGAGGGAGGGTGAGTGGGTGGGGAAGGACAAATGAAGGTGAGAAGAGAAGGGAAGGGAAAAAAAAATAAAAAAAGAGTCCAGACTCACAACCCTGCTTGTGTGAAGGCTTTAACAATATACAATTATAATGCTGCATCTTCACAGTGAAGTGCAGTACAGATACTCACTTAGATACCTATACTATTATATCAGGGAATTTGAGTTTGTCATTGTTGCTTTTTGTACATAGATCATTTTAGTGCATAAGTACTTTCACCACCCCTTCATCAAACATGGTGTGTGTGTGTGCGTGTGCGCACGTGTGTGCATACATACTTGTGTGCTCATGTTACTTATTTGAGAATAAATGAGACAGTTTGTCTGTAATGCAAGAAAACGTTGGAATAGATAACACCTCTCAGTCATCCTTGCCTCGACTCTCGCAATCTCTCTCTCACTCTAGGCCAATGTATCTAAGGCATTAGTACAGTATTAATTTACCTTTTTTTATTTTTTTTATTTATTGTCAAATTGTCCCTCCGTGTGTTAAAACAATAGATTTTTTTTTGTTTGTTTTCTTTTTTTTTAAATCAAGCTGTCACCTCCAGAATTACATTCTAAAGTCATGTCTTATCAATCTTGTAAAGAAACGTGTAATTAAGAACGTGTGAACTCACCTTATTTTAGTTAGATTTTATTTAGATTTTCTCCGGTATTTTTATTGAGCACCGCTATTGAAACACCGCTTCCCCGCCGTCTCTCACTGGTCTGTGTGCTACATGCCCTGTGCTGCCATTCTCATCAGCCCGCCATGGTTTGTACTTAATGCGCATCTTCATTTGGACAAAATAACGTTATGAAAAGGCATTGCTTCTGTCCAACTGTGAGCAGCAAAGTAACTTGCTGTCTGTTTAAAGGAAGCCATAGATTCATAGATATTCACATTTCTGAAAAGTGTGAGGCAAAGTATTTTTTAAATGCCTGGGGGGAAATGAACATAGGTATTAGTGCACTTCTGAGCTTGTGTTATTTGCCGATTTCAGAATAAAATCATTCATGGATACGACCATCGGTGAATTCTGTTCCAACATGGTAACCTGTTGATAGAGGAATTAGTAAACTGACTGGACACTACACAGGGGTGCTAGCATACACTGCCACTGTAACTCGACACTGTCATCTCTGTCTCACCTTTTAATAAACCCACAACAAATATATGTTAAGGAATAAAAATCAAACAATGTGATGAAATTTGTTTCTCTTCCGGCTTTTCTTTGCGTGCAAAAAGTAGTGTGCAAACTGATGTATTGCAGGAACTGCCGTTGTGCAGATCCGGTAATTAAATGGAAAGCTTTTAAGAAGATTTGGAATGAGCTGGAATTCGACTTGGACACAATGACCCCATCCATACTGAAAGCTGCCAAAAATAATTCTAAAGTTCTTAAAAACCCAGCTCGACCTTTATTAGATGCTTTTCCATTACAAAAGTAACCCCATAAATGTACTATGATATTACATTTTTTTACACCACAAGTATATCTACTCAAGGGCTCTCAAAGGCCATGTTCTGATTCATAATTAATAGAATTAATGCATAATGGTAACGTCCTGGGACCCAAGTTTGAGGTTAAAGTGAGTCTTGGAAATGCTTGGAAGCACAGCCACCATAAAAACCCAGAGA
The DNA here is from genome assembly GCF_963514075.1 of Conger conger. Lineage (NCBI taxonomy): Eukaryota > Metazoa > Chordata > Actinopteri > Anguilliformes > Congridae > Conger > Conger conger. Next base: position 8,543,210 of record NC_083767.1, read on the forward strand.
CATTTAAGTCATCATACACATTTCTTGTGCCTTTCAAGAATAGGCACCATTTTAAATAGTGGTGGAGGAAATCAAACAATTGTGTTTGGCCTCCCATAATAGGAAGCAGGGTCACAGATTGGGGGGGGGGGGGGGGATGTCAACTGGCACACTTTGTCCCAGGCCTGAGGGGGCCCCAGGATGGGGTGTAACTATTTCTAATTGTCTAATTGGTTACAAAATATATTTTTGTAAGGCCTGGGAATTCATAGTTGCGGCCTTGCTAGGAAGCACTGTGTTATGGTTGAGGCAGGATATGATGTGCTCATTGGGTGTAGTTTGCTCCCGCTTACACCCTTCCCAATAGTGTTTAGTCTTGAAGCAGGCAGACGTTTTTACTTGAGTTACTCCAGCACTTTCCCGTGCACCGCTGGGTACATAGGCTCACTTTGGGTCATCAGGGACACACAGAAGGGATGGTTAAATGCTAAAGAAAAGCATGCATGGGAGAGATAGACTAACAGATTCAGTCTCGCCCTAAAGAGAACAGCAGTTTCTGAGACCCCATTCTGCACCAGGGGCTTATCTAAACAGGAAGGGAGGTTCAGACACTACCATTCCTGACGAAAAGATGCTTTTGCATGGACACAAAAAGTAAATTATTTTTGAATTATTGACCCAAAAATCATAAAGGGAGTTTCCAGTTTGTCTCTGCCAGGACTCAAGCGCAGGACTGCGCTTATCTAACCACAGTGTGAGGACCGCAACGTTGAGGTCCAATCAGAAACCAACAGCACTAACAAAAAATGTAGACTGTTCAAAGCTTCCTATTCATAATGGGTTTAACCGTTTTATTAGGTAGACTATTGATCTTTGCCTAACTGTTAAAAGCCTAATAGGCTACATATAATTTTAGACATCTCATTTTCCTTTGAAGAAAGCGATGGAAACGCATTCGAAAGCTGGCCTACAATATTTATTTAAGCTGAATTGCATTGCTGACATTTTTTGTTTGAGGCACAACATTGCCTAAAGGAATTAATAATAATCATAATAATAAAAAATATTATTATTATTATTATTATTATTATTATTATTATTATCATTATTATTATTCGGCAATTATTCTGCGGTCCTCACACAATATCGTTTATTTTTATTAAAACGAATATTCGTTGCTGTGGAACGTGGTCCCACCCCCCAAGTCCCTACGGATCCCAGGCTCCAGTTTTCCATGTTTTGTTTATTTTCCTGAGGCGGTGGGTGAAGCAAGACTTTTAATATCCCGATAATGGTGAACGCGAAGAGGCTTTGAACTTGATCGAGTGGGGATATCGGCTACGATTAAGGCTGTGAGAGCTTGAGTTAAATTGAAGATCCAAGATTTCATTTTAAATTCATAGACAAGGGACGTGTAGCCTGTACATTGGCGACATCGATAACCTAGCCTACTACTTTAACGAAACTCATTCATTGATCTAATTTTACAGCAGTAAACAAGAATCTCTTTACCTTCGGTTTACATTCTCTGTATCATTTACCTCGGTAGACCTCCCACTATATTTTTCTTCCACGGATTCTTCAAACTAAACGCGTCATGGCCGGTGAACTGCAAAGGGGGAGGCCGGGCTCGGGGCGCTCTCGAACCGGGAAAGCTGTAGCGTTGGCTCGACTACTACACCGGGATTGCACTCGCTTGTTGGAGCTTTACGTGAGTGTTATTAGTCATGACAGATAACACTGCAGTGTCGAATTCCAGTAGCGCAACAGACAGCATGAACACAATTAAGATTAGCCCATGGCGTGGGTTGCTGTTTATCATATTCAGGCCCGGTACGCAGCACCGTGGTCATACTTACCAAATTACTAAATTGCGATTTGTTGCGGTAACAGTAAGCAAAGGTGGCTTGTATTATATCTGCTGTTGACGGTCAAGCATATACTACTCCTGCGCTAAGTTAGCCTACAATATTGTAGCGTATATATAATAAATACCGTGAAATAAATATTAACATAGGCGTAGAGCTTTTGTCACATTGTCTCTGATCTACCAGCCATCCATATGGTGCAATGTAAAAAAATAAGAAGAAGAAGAATTGTGAAATCTTTGATTCTTTGCCAAAATAACTTTTGAACATTTTAACAAGTTTTTAATGTTTGTGTGAAACAAACCACGTAGGCTCTTGATAAATTCTATTTCTCATTGTAACAGAATGTGTCCCTCTGACGTGTGATGCGATACAGCTAGATCACACACCCCCAGCAGAGTAGGACATGTTTGGCTGCAAAGTATATTGTTTGCATATCTTCCACAGTTCACAGAAGGGTTGTGCCTGTGTCTGGGATTCGCATTCTCTGCTTATCTCCCCGACCTCTACAACCTTCTCATTTCTTATCTCACCCTTCTTTCCTCAGAAAGAGAAAGAAAGCTTCCCATCCGAACACTCTACGGAGACAGATCGGATTTTGTCTCTCTGCGTGACTTCCCCCGATCTCTCAGCCGATGAGAGGGTGTGGCTTCTGCACTCCGCCCTTCAGCAATGCCTCGGGCTACTGGAATATGTGATTGGCCGGGAGGAGGAGCTAGAGGGCGAAGGGGACGAAGAATATCACAGTGTCCGTAGAACTGTGAGGGACAGGCTGGGCCACTTGCTCAACACGACTAGGGTCCTACTGGAGAAAGAAGAGGAAGTTAATATTCCAACACCCAATCCCGACTGTAACAAGGTAAGGCGGTTAAAAATATTGAAATTATAAGTGTAATATATGTTGACTTGCATGAGCACATTCAAAGCTAGCTCACATTACATCAGCCAAATTTAGCCTGCTGGACATCATGTACAGTAAATTAGCAAAGGTGTTATATATGATATTTATTCGATAATGGGAAGAAGGCTACTTGACTTGGCAGAAAAAGCTTCTTTGTTCGATCACTGAAATGGATCCCACCTCACTTTCCCATAAAAGGCATTATGGTAGTGCTTAGGAGCGTGAACTGCCACAGCCTGTGGAAGTATAAATACTTCAACTGAAGTAGGCACTTTGAAAGACAGTCTAAATATGTTCAAAATGCAGTCCCTATCGTACGTAATGGAACATTTTTCATGTTGCTATTTAATTTAAAAGTTTTTTAGTCACAGCAAGGCACTGATTTAGAAACACTAACTAAACATTATTAAGCCTCAGTGATTGAACCACTATTTAAGTGTTACTAATTAAATGCTAGCTTTGTGCTCCTCTCAAGGAATGGTTTCAGACTATCCAGTACTATAACTTAATCCATGTTTACCCCATCTCATTTGTGTACTTTTAACAGGTCTTGTCATGACATATTTCAAGGCAGCTGTTAACTCTTTGCCTATGTTCAGTATAAGTAATGAGAACTTGAAAATTGTCATCTCCCATCTTGTTGCTGAATATTGCAAGTTTTGTGTTCAAAGCCATTTAGCCTGTATTTTTGAATTTCACAGAAGTAGTTGAACTCTGCAGAGCTCATTGCGGCTTTGTTTATCACCATCTTCTTTTTGAATTTGATGAGAGGTAAGGGATTTCATATGCGTTCATGCTATTTTAGTTTAATTCTATAACAGATCAGCCTTTTCATAGTCCCCAGAGTTCAACACCTGTTTGCCTGGCTCTGTTTTTTCAAGGTTCCATTGCAGACAAGGCAAGCACAGTTTATCACCCGTTGTCAGTTTTCTGTCTGTGTAAGGGGTTGCCGTGTCGTTATATGGTTGCATGTACTCTTTGTAGCTGCAGTTTTAATGTGTCTGGTTTTGAGTGTTGGCTTATTTTGAGAAAAACACAGACTTTATGAAGTATTCTGTGCTTTATGAAAGTTATACGGATGGTCATTTAAAAACCTACATTGTGCATGCTTTTCCCAAGGGTCAGCAAACATCCAAAATGAGCTAGTAAACTCTCTTTGCTCCAAACCTAGAGCCTTCTCTTGGCTTCCAACAACTCCCTGATGGTAGCTATGGGCACTATGAAATTCTTTTGAATACTGTGAACCCTCGCCGCAGCCACAAAATTAAATTATCCCATTAATTCAAATGTGAAAGGTGTCATTAATGTGCTGATGTGTCTTGTTGGAAGTCTTACATTGAGTAAATAAAACAAGCAAAAACATGTGTGTAATAGAACACAAAGCGGAAGTTATAAGTAAAAATGCGGACTGCTCAATTGCTAAACACTACTCCGATGCAGGAAAGGGCTGTATTTCTGTATGTATCTATTTTTAATCAAAGCCCAACATCAATGTAACTGAATTGAAACAACCATCATGCTCACAGTCCTGCATAAAGTGTAAGTTAAGTGGTCAGATATAAAGAGCTCAGAATTTCCTTACAAATGTGTTAATGAACTTGTACTTATGCATGCTGGGTTAGGCTCCTGGTTCAAGCCTCCTGTCAACCCTTCCTATAACCCAGGAATAAATGGGTTAGATGATCGATGGAGTTAGTATTTATGCATGAAAGTGAGCACTCATGACTGTTTTTCACAATCTCAATATTAAATGTATAGGTATCCTATTTCAATTTGCATTTGTGCTATGTGCTAATGTTTTCTACATGTTCTTATTTTATACAGTTATCTGTATAACATATCTGTGCATATCAGATTGATAAAAAATTTGGCAGAAGCTGGTGTACTGCAATTTACAACAGCTCGTAACTTCTTGCCAGCCCAATGATGGATTCAAATCTCAACCTCTCGTTGTTTCGCTTTCTCCCTTTGCACTCTTTTTTTGTTGTGCATTTTCTTTCTCTTTTCGCTCACTCTCTTTTGTACCCACTCTGTCTCTCTCTTCTCTTCCCCTCTCTTTCTTTGTCTCTTAGGACGTGGAGGTGGATGAAGGAGATGGCGTTTTTGGGATGAAGCTCTGGATCTACCGGGTTCTGCAGGAATTGATCCACTGGTCTCACTCAGCCTCAGAGGCCCTCCATGTCTTCCACTCAGAGAGGGAAGCGAGAGAACAGGAGAGGCTGGGCAGTGAGAATGACGGAGCTGAAATCTAAGAGGGGGGGAAGGAGGGGGGCAGGAGGGAAGGGAACAGTGAAATTAGCATGGAGGTGGTAGGAATCCCTACTTCAATTGAAGACAAAGCGGGATTGGTCGAAATAGTAGCCCCAATTACCTTTTTATTTATTTAAAAAGAAAAATGAATGTGAGAATCGCTTCAGAAGATAGTTTTAAATCTCAATTCTGTAATAACTTTAATAGTGTTAACATGTGCTGCTAACCCACTGAAATGTTATATTGTAAAGTAAATCTATAAGCTATATTGGCAGTTGCACTGTTTAAAGTTCACTTGTAGCTAAAATGCCATGACGCGTTGACTGTGAAAATTGAGCTAAAGTACTAACACACTGCCACATTCACTTGTTCCCCTGTGCATGTAGCTAAATCACTGGCAAACTAACACAGTGTTAAGTGGTCAGAAGTTTGTTGGTTGTGTATAACTTTTGCTTTGTGTGATAAACCTAGATTGCTGCTGAACTGCAATGCAACAGCTGTTGTGTTGCTGGTAAATCACTTGAGAACTAAAGTGCATTCATCAAATTGCCATGTGACAGGATCTTGCCATGGACCAAGAAGAAACCTGCTTGAAAATATTTGGGAGATTTGGTTGTCACTCTTCAGTTCTTTAAAAACACCATTTATGTGTAGGTAAATGGTCATTATTTGTTTAAACTTCGGGTAGCAAATGTCTCTTTGTGAATCTTCAAGACTGCATATCCTGCATTTTAGGTGACATTCAAGAATCTGACAGATTGTGTAACATTTCGATTTTGAAATATTGAAGTGTTATGTGCTTGGTTTGTCTTTTTGTGTATTCATTGCAACCAGTCTCATGACAACAGATCGCTAACATTATAACTCACTGACTTTAACATTGTAACTAAAATAACTCTCATCTTTACTTTGTACCCTTGTTAATCATGGAGGGAGGGAGTGCTTAAAGAATGTACAATACAGCAACAGAACAGTGGGTGAGAAGAAAAAGACATTTCAGAGGAAAAAACATTTAAAGCCAAACTAAAATGGGTTCTGTTTTCCTAAAGCTGTGTTATGATTTTTTTACTATTTATTATTGTTCACAGATTTGTACAATTTACAGTAAAATGTAAAATGTTACACTTATTTATTTAATATTACGTATAATGTTCTATTGCTCAATCTCAGAAGATTATCTTGCATCCTTTGTTTAAATATGGATGTTGGTGCTCGATGTGTACGCACCACAAGGATATACTATAGATGCAGGTAAAGGTAGAGTCAAAGGTCAAATGTGGTGAAAGTAAGGAGCACTCTCTACTTCTGTACTCATTCTATCATACTGATACCTTCTTTTTTTTAATATAAAATGCATAAAAATGTGTACTTGTGAAATCATTTAACAATAAATTCACAGTGTTCTGATGGCTTGTCTTTGTTTGATGCTCACTAAATGTTTTTTGTTTAGAGCAGAATGGGAAAGGGCAAATACACAGTTCCCTCAAGAGGAGTGTCATCTTCTAACCTGAAATTATTTTTTAAATCTTTATTTATATATATATATATATATATATATATATATATATATATATATATATATATATATATATATATAATTTTTTTAAGGCAACGCTAGGCACATTGAATATGTGAAATAACATCCATAAAGAAGCTAGATATCAAATATATATTGTAGCAGGAATAGGTATTAAGTAAAGTAAGTAGCTAAGGTTCATATGGAGTACTACATATTAAAACATCACTAATTTCTTCATCAAATCAAAAAAGAGCTTTATAGCACAATAGCAGAATACATGATATGCAGGTAGCCAACGATAATCACACATGACCAAGAGTGGAACGTGTATTAAATATATTTTAAGATTAAGCACACTATTTGCTTATTTTATAAATATATAGGATATCCGTTCCAGATTGGAGATTAAAACAGAAACAGTTAACGGTAATACTAGAAATAATATAAATTATAATTAGATACTGTATTATCTTTATTGTTGTTCTCCAACTTGTACAAATAATTGGTGTATTGGTGGTGCCATTTGCTGGGGTACATTGCTGTTCTAAGAAATAACCAAACCATTTTGTCTCTAGGGGCGACCTACTGTAGCCAGTGTTTTAACTTGCTCGTGTGGGACAGGGATGCATGGTGCAGCGAAACCGCTAATCTAATGCGCATACAGAAGACAATGCTAAATTATGCTGTTTACATCGAAACAAATTAAAGGAATTGGTTCATAAAGATCTCATTACAATTAATGTTAATAATATTTCTAGTTATTAAAAAAACTGTAATTGACTGAATTCAGAGGCTAGCCGGCATTTATCTTCTGGCCTCTCCTGACTGTGTTGATTCAGTCGCGAATGTATGCCTCTCTTTTGGGCTATACCACTCCGCAAAACAGGGGGGATGCAACTTGACGAAATTTCTGTTGGACCTTGATGAAACATGATACTTTCTAAATAACTCCATTGTTTTTCATTTCAGACTATGATACATTTATTATGGTGTATGTTGTAGCCATGAGGCAATGTGTCATTTGACACCTATCACTTTTACAATCATCACTGCTGCCTCTTCTTTCTACCTTGTGGGAAAGGAAACGAAGCGGTCAGAGTACCAAACTCAATGCGGGCGAGCGGAGAGCGAGGCAGCTAGCTAGTTATACAAGCAGCCTGAAGGAGAGCTATTTTAAATGGCGGAGAACATACGATCACTGTTTGATTATCGGGAACCCCCGACCCTGGACAGCGACGGAGAAGGGAGCAAACCTCCACCGCCGCGAGGGTAAGAACGAAAGAGTTTCCGTAGACGGCGTAGACCGTGTGTGTGTGTTGGACAGTATGGCCGAATGTTTATAGCTAGCTAACCAGCGAACACTAGCCATTTAGCTAACTAGCTAATGTTAATACAGTTTCCAACCAGCACCGCGTGTGTATGAGTATGGGCGAGTGAGGGAAAAGGGGAGATAATTAGACATTTAAGCATGTAACCTGCTAGCTAACAAATCTAAGGGTTAAATACATTGTGTCCGTGGCAGCATATATAGCTAAGGTTAGCTAACGTTAGCTAGCTTAACGCTAGTCAGCCATAGCTATACCGTTAACTAGCTAACTATCAAAACGACGCGAATGTTATTACGAGAGGTATTTATACATATATATATGTATGTGTTCTAGTTCAAATGTATATGTTATTTGTATTAAAGCTCGATAACTGTCTGTACATACTAATATTGCATATCCTATGCGTTTTCAGCCACTGTTCGAGAAAAGAGATGAGCACTGTGAGAGCGAGAGGAAGGAGGGAGGGAGGGAGGGGGGGAGTGGGCTTGTGACCGTCACAGCAGTGTGTGTGTGTGAGAGTGAGAGAGAGAGAGAGAGGAGGTGAATGTAGCTTACGTGGGGGAGAGAGAGTGTGTAATTCTGCGAGAGAGAGGGGGGAGGGTAAGGACTGTTAGAGAGAGAGCGAGTGTGTGTGTGTGTGTGTGTGTCAGAGAGAAAGAGAGAGAGAGTGAGAGAGTGTGTGTGTGTCAGAGAGAGAGAGAGAGAGAGAGAGAGAGAGAGAGAGAGAGAGAGAGAGAGAGAGAGTGTGTGTACTTTGGTGTGTGTGTGGGGTGGGGGGGGGGGTTATGTGTGCAAGAGAGGGGGTGGGGATGGTGAGCTGTGTGTGTTATGAGACTGTGTGTGGGTGTGTGTGTTACAGGAAGAGCTAGTGGGGGGAGGGTGTGTGTGTGTGTGTGTGTGTGTGTGTGTGTGTGTGTGTGCGTGTGTGCGTGTGTGTGTGTGTGTGTGTGTGTGTGTGTGTGTGTGAGAGAGAGAGAGAGAGAGAGAGAGAGAGCCAGAGAGAGGCACAGAGATGACAGAGTGTGTTTGAGAGAAGTGGTGTGTCTGCGTCCATTTTGTTTATAAAATGGGGTTGTGGTGGAGAATATGTTTAAGTAAAAAGTGTGTGGTAGGCAGGGAGTGTTTGATTTTAAAGAGTGCAATGTAACATTTCAGTTTGGGTGTTTCTTTCTATGTTATTCATGAAGGAATGAGGAGTGAGAGAGTATCAGAATAGTTTTAGAGTTTTCCAGTTAAATAATGAAATGAATATTATTGAACTTGCATATTTGAGTGTTCTTATTGCTTTGTTTACCTGATACTATTGCTGTATGGCACAGGCCTCCTGATTGTAAATTACGGAATAATCTTACAGTGATTTAGTTTTTTTTATTGATAATTTAAATCCTGCAGTATAGCTCTTTTTTTTTTTAGGGCTAACCAAAAACCAAAGGGCTAACCAAAGAAAGCTATACGTGGTCACACACTGCCACAATGCGATATGGATACATGAGAGGTGTACAGACTGAGATGCTCCTATGCTGAACAAGAAGAATATTCAGATTGATCGAGGCCTGGAGGTTATTTCACAAAGCAGGATTACTAACTTTGCTGGATAACTGAGTAAAACCCGGAGCAGGTCTTTTTACTTCAGTCCATGTTCCACATTTGTGAGTGATCCAGGTTTTACTTGGCGCATTTATCCACCTTACTCCGTAATCCTGCTTCATGACACCGGGCCCTGCTTCTCAATCAGACAATGTGGGCTGCCAATGATGCCAACATTAATGTTCAAACCCGTTATCAAACCATCGGAGATAAAATGCCAGGCAGTTGTTTTTTTTCTCAGTGAAGGAGCTATGCATCTCATGTGGCTACCACATGTGTCTTATGTTCTTTTTTTGCATCTACCCGGCCTCGCATTGACAGAGCGAGACTACTTCTCTTGCAGACCAGGCTCATCTAAGTTAACAAGTTCTGCGTAAGGCTCAGTAGGCTTCACAGCCTGGCCCGCAGACTGGCACCGTGATAACCAGAGGTGTCCTGCCGGTCTACTTTCCCACGAATACAGCTGCAGCTCAATCACACGCGAGCCATCCTGCAGCAGGAAAGCCCGGCAAAATCAGCCCACGTCCCGTCAGTGTGCTGGCCTGCGTTAGCATTAGCGCATGGGCATCGTGTTTGCACAAGTCGGTCCCCCCTGCCCCCGTTGCAGTGTGGATGCTACCTCTATGTATGTGTGTGTGGTGGGGGGTGGGGGGTGGGGCAACGCATTGGTCACAACACTGTGCTGGTTGGTGATTGGCCGGTTCTCACTGGAACCGGTTTGATGGGAGAATCTAATCCAGGGTGTGCCTCAGTCAGCAGAGGTGGTGACCGTTGAGTGAGATCATGTGACACGTGTGTTTTTGACCTTGACGTTCTTACTGGCCTCAGCATCCATTTTGCATCTTCCCCTCTACTTTGGCATTTGTTTGGTTCAGTTGTGATTCGTTTATAGCTTTCAGACTATTGGCTAATGCTTTTCCTTGATAGTCTTGTGGCAATGGACAGAGGTTCAGGAATAGAGCAATATATGTGATTGTCACACCATCAATTCTACCCTACCCAATTACCCAGTTTCACTCAAGTCCTCAAGTGTTCCCTTGTCATTCAATTGATGATTTTTGCAGATACTGTATTGTTCTAGGGGTATACTTTTTAGCGGATGGAGCCAATGTCATTTGTTGCATTTTTAATGCCTGGCAGTATATTTATGTGCATGTAAAGTAGGCTATATCTGGACCTGGGAGACTAACAACTTCATGATGAGGGGCTGTGTGAAATGAATCATATGTGCTGTCTGTGGGAGACAGAATTAATTTGTGTAATGTATGCCTGGTAGTATATGCACATTGAGGGATGGTGATTTATATATGGCTAATCAGTGGCACTTTATTTCCAGAACTTTTCTGAAGGCTAGCCTCAATTTCACAGTGCGTAGCCTAATTATAACTGAGCGAGTTGTCCCTGAATTAAAAAGTATCTGACATAGACTATTTATTTATTTTTTTCATTAATGATGGAAAAGTAATTCCGTGCGGGAGCTCACTCTCTGAATCTTCAGTCTTTTGAGCGTCTGAATGGTTTCTAGGTATTGAATGGGAAAGCTGTTACCCCTGAAACACACCCACTCTGAATCTCCACCTCCAGGAAGCAGATAATGCATTCACACTGTCATGCAGACCTTCACTTTTATCCACAATTATTTTATTTTTTTATTAATGCAAATGAGCTAATACATAAAGTATTAAATGTATGCATACAGTAAATCCTCAAATTGTGTCCGGGATTCTATTTGAAGCCGGGCCTCAGATAATAGCCGGGGGCGTGGCCGATTCGGACAAATAAAGGCCGGCCCTCAAATACAAGCCGGGGTAATATTGCCTACCAGTAGGGCTATCAGTCCATGAGCACCAGAAGACATTGTTTCGATTTAACTCTTCTTAATATTTGATATTGTTGGTTGGTTTAATACTGTTGCCAATGAAACGTCATTGTGCTACACCATGGGTCTCCAACACGTTGCTCTCAAGCTACCAGTCGCTTGCCGCCCCCTTCTAAGTAGCTTGCCAAAGGCTGAAGCAGTATACATTTAAACACAATTGTTGCCGCCAACGAATTTAATAAAAAGTAAATCAGGCAAAATAAAAAATTAACTCAATTTAGGCTACTTGGCTACGCAATAAGGTTTCCATGTATTTACAGCACAGCGCACGTTCAATGAATGAATGAAAGCGGCTGCCTTGGCTCGCAATAAACAGACGGGTGGAAATCCCGACACTCTTTCAACTACATAAAACTTAACAGTGAACCATCAAATACCCCCCAGATTTCAGTACCCATCAGTCCCAACATTTAGCAATAGAATCAAACAGTCCAAAAGTAAATTAAATCCCAAACCAAAGCGAAAATCTTTTGATAGCCTCCCTGTATGCTGCTCCAAACAAAACGCATGTCTCACAATAAAACACACTTTAGGAAAAAAGATCCTGAACTTGCTGTAATCTACGCTAATTTGTTATTGTTCATTAAGGCGTGTCTGGCAAGTTGTTATTTTATGGATTCTGGACTTGCATGTGATTTATTGTGTTTGAGAATATTTGCAATAAACTAAGTCTGTTAAGACTGACACTATGACTTACCAAATGGTGTTTCCTGATTAGCCTACACTAATTGATTTAAACTGAACGGTTACAGGAAGTGTTGAACAGTGTTGGCCCACTTTAAGTGTAGCCTTTTACTTTGTTTCTAAGAATAAAATTCTACAACAGAAGCCTAATAAGAAATAAAGGCCTGCCTCGAATACAAGCCTGCCCCAAATAAAGGCCTGTGCCCGGACACAATTTGAGGATTTACGGTATTATACCCATTTCAAGATTTGGCAATGAGACAACAAAATTAATGTGGATTTGGCCATTAAATTATTATAGATGTCTTTGCTCTCACAGTCCTAAAAACAATCAGGTGTTGTGTAAGGCACTGAAATGTCGGTTTATGAAGTTCCTGGTATGAGGGAATAGTTCTAAGCTGGTTTCCCAAGTCAGCGTGTGTGTTTGTGGGTCAAGGGGCTTTATTCTTCATTTCTAGAAGAATCTGTCTACATTTAGATGTGTCTGCATTTGGATAACAGGCCAGAGAGTACACTGGTGGTGTCAGTGTCTGCTGGCTTTTGGTACGTTTCAACACCCAAGTGCTTAAATGAGCCAACTCAACAATTGGCTAAAAGTCCACAAACCTGGCTTTCAAAGGCCCATTTCCTTGACGGCAGATTGTAAGGAAACCATGGTAACCTGCCGGCACTGCAGCCCTCCGGGGGTTTAGTTTGACACCAGTAGCTGTCGATGCTTGTGACTGTTGCATATGTTTGATTGTTGTCCCACTTGACCACTTGAGGCAGTGTTGTGGTAGTGTCTGTGCAGTGACTATAAATCCTACACCAAATTATCTAAATTAGTTACTGCTATAGGTGGAATGACTGTTCTTTACATGTATCCTTTTATACAGTTTGCATGTTCTTTTATTTCTGTTTAACGATTTATGGTTAATCTGATTACGTGTGCTCCCGTGACCCATGTCCTTGCCTATCACCTGTGACCTTGTATCCTGTAGAGTACCAAAATGCAAGACAAAAAACTGAACTCCAAACAAGTATGCAAAGATGCACAAAATGGCTTCTACAGCGTGTGTGCGTGTGTGTGTGTATGTGCATTCATGTGTGCCTGTGTGGTAATGTATGTGTGTGTGTGTGTGTTGCAGGCGAGGCTGTGGGCGGAAGAGGAAGGGGACCCCGGTGAAGGTGTGTGACAGGGTGTTTGTCACAGAAGACGAGGAGGAGAGTCTGTCTGAACACAGCTACTGTGCCGGTACTGGCCTCGTTCTCGCGGTCTTTCCCCCGTCTGTGTGAGGACCTCACACACGGCAGTGCTGACCTAACTGTGCTCTCCACAGGTGACGGTCAGTATCAGGAGGGCGAGGATGACCGCCTGCCCCCCCCGGACAGCCCCTACTACCTCAGTGACCCGGCTCAGCTGTGGTGAGAGAGGGGGGTGGGGAGGGGGAGCTCAAAACCTTTTTATTTATTTTTATTTTTATTTTTGGTGATGAAATGTTTTTTGTATTGTGTAAGTTTTCAAACTGAATATTTAACAGGCATGCAACTTTCTGGAACTAGCTCCATGCATCCGAGCAATTGATGTCTCCGTGTAGACAATTTGGAGAAAGCTATTTACCCAATGAGACCAGGGCAGGGAGTGGGGTAGCTTCCATCTTTGTGCAAGCATCTTTTCAGCTGCAGCGAGGCCCCCGTACCATACACATTTTTGAGGTAGAGATTTTCTACTCTGGAACAGGGATGTCCAAAAAGAATGATTTTCGAGTGCAGTTCCCCTTTAAGACTTCTTTATGAAGTAAAAAGGGAAAAATGCAGTATGTAGGTTAAGATAAACGTAATATTCACGGCTAACGTTAGTCATCTCCAGTCAGTGACATATAGCTAGCATATGTAGTTTTATGCCCTCATTAGCTGCATTGTATTTTAAACTAGATGGCGTATGATCCTTTGCGTTTGATTGCATATTTCAAATTCCAGTTCTTCTTTGCTGTGGGCTCTGAAAACCCAATGAGTACTGGGAATGGAAAGTGTGCTCTGAAGCATACTTAAATTTTTGGTCAATGAGAGAACTTCCGGTGAATTCCATGTGTACATGTCAGCTTTTGTACTTGAGTTTGGGCCGTGCTTGATCACATGACCGTTGACTCCCGTACGGTTTGGTGGCGGTGCGCTGAATGACGGGCCTGTCTTCCGCAGCGTCTCTGAGCTGGGTGAAGAGGGGGCCAGCGGCGCCCGGGCGGCCATGTTGTACGCCCCCCCGGCCAACTGCCGCATCAGAGAGGTGCATTGTGGGAGCCAGGTGCGGCTCGTCGTCATCGCGATCAGAGACATCGCCAAAGGAGAGGAGATAACGGTGGACTACAGTCTGACGGAGTGGGGAGAGAACGCCATGGTAACAATCACAGCTCTGATCACTAACTCCTGTAGCAGTTGACTGACGCATTCTTGTTCAACCAGTAATTGAATTACAGATGGAAGAACCAGGCAATGGTTTTGCCAGCCCCATTTTAGAGTGTGCCGGTTATTAATAATGTGTTTCTCCTTTGGCTCCCCTAGTCAAAGCTATGATTGATAGTTATATAATGGCATATTGATTATAGCCTATTAGGTATTTGGTTATTCATTAGTTATACAAGGGGCGGCCTGTAGCGTAATGGGTAAGGCACAGCCGTCGGGCCCTTGAGCAAGGCCCTCAACCCTGCATTGCTCTGGGGGAAGATGGTCTCCTGCTTAGTCTATTCAACTGCAAGTCACTTCGGATAAAAGCGTTAGCAAAATTACATGTAATGTAATATGAAGTAACATGTCCTGTTTGCCCTTCAGGGTTTCCACAGTTCCGTGTCCCCAGGTGGGCTAGAATGCAGCTCTGATCCCGAGAACAACATCAAGAAGGTAGAGACCACTCCTGAGAGCTTCTAGACTGTTCCGTGTGATGCTCGTCTGTGGCTCCCAATGCTCGTTTTTTCAGGAATAGCACTCTTTTCTGTAGTCTGTTCAGCACATTCCTGGAATAGCGAACCTTGGCTATCGAGTGTCTGGCTTTGTGTTCTGCAGCGTGTCCCAAAGGATTATCCCAAGGTCCGTAGGGAAATATAGGCAGCTGGGTAGCTGAAATAGCTGATATTTTTAGCAAGGGTTGTATTTGCATTTCTTACTCGAAAGGATGGTTTTCCTTATTTGTCACAGAAAATGTGATTTACCCTGTAGTATCCAGTCCTTCACTTTACTTTGACTGCAAAAGTATTATATTTTTCTGTGTATATGTCTTTGTGCCAAATTACAGTCACGACATGACATAACATGGACGAATGTTAGTGAAATTCCTGGGAATTGGGTATAACTCCTGAACACAGATTTTCTACTAGGTAGCAGCCGTCACCTAAAGCGCAAAATGTGGGCAAATGTTCCAAGACTGGAGACGATATACTGTATGGGGCATGGAGTGAGTAGAAGAGGAATTGTCCAGAGTCGCGGCTCGTTAACTTTACACAGATATGGGGTTTGAGGTTTGACCACCAGAGAGGTAAAGCCTGAGGCCATTTTGTTTTGTCCCCTTCTTTCTCTCTTCCCTTCCCCTCCCTGGGTTTAGGAGGACGAGTCCGGTCCCGTGCCCCTCTCCCTCTCCGTGTCGGACTACCTCACCCCCTCCTGGTCCCTCTCTCCGTCGTCTTCTCCCGTCTCCCACTCGGAGCCCAGCGACTCGGACCACGAGGAAGAGGAGGAGGAGGAGGAGCTGCAGGAGCTGCGGGGCCGGATGCTGCGCCGGCGTAAGAAGAGGAAGACGGCGTGCGGCTCCACGGCCAAGCGCAAGGCCGGGCCCCGGACCCCGAGCCGGCCCCTGCCCTTCTCCCGCTCGCCGCACTCCTCCCCTCCCCCGGCCTGCCGCCCCGCGCCCTCCTTCGCCACGCCGCCCCTCCCGCCCACCACCAACATCAACAACAACATCAACATCAACATCGGCCGCGGCCGCGGGGCCGCCAACCGGAGGCAGTGCCTGTACTGCGGCCGCCACTTCCGCTCGCTGGCCCGCCACCTGGAGAAGCACCACGCCCAGCAGCCGGAGGTGCGGGCGGCCATGGAGCGCGCTCAGACCTTCCCCAACGCCCCGCTGGCCCCGCACCCCGCGCCGTCTCCCGCCCCCTCCTCCGCCCCCCCCACCGCCCCCTCTCTGTTCCCCCGGGAGAGGGAGGCGCAGAACAGTCACGCGGGCGGCGTCTCCTTCTCCCTCTCCCTCTCCCCTCCCTCCCTCGCTCACGCCTCCTCCTCCTCCTCCCCCGCCGCCGCCGCCGCCACGCCCAAGAAGAGCCCCGCCCTCTCCGCCGCCCCGCCCCGGAGGGGGCCCTCGCTGTCGGCCACGCCCAAAAAGGGCCGCCGGATGCTGAAGAAGGAGAAGGAGGAGGAGCAGGAGAGACGGGAGGCGGCGGCCGCGGCTAAAGAGGAGGAGGAGGAGGAGGCCTCCCCGCCCAGCTTCCTGGCGGCGCTGAAGGAGCAGGAGCCGGAGGCCAACGGGGAAAAGGACGAGGACAGCGGAGGGGAGGAGAAGAAAGGCGAGATGCTGAGGTACGGGTTTGGAGAACCTGCCCTTAATCCTTTCATTCAGCTAGCCGTGTAAAATAAAAGTATATTATAGGAAGTATCATTTTTTTGTTTTTCTGAAAGATGTTCAAAAACTAGTTTGAATATGTTGCCGAACATTAGCTGACATTTGTGGTGAATTAGAAAAAGTTTGAATATGTCAGCGAATGTTACCTAAAGTTAGTGGCGGACAGAAAATTTATATGAATTTGAATGAAAATTAGTTTGTATATGTTGGGTAACATTAGCTAACATTCGTGGTGAGCATAAGAAAGGTTGAATATGTTGGTGAACGTTAGCTAACGTTTGTGGCGAACAGAAACAAGTTTGAAAATGTTGGTGAACGTTGGCTGGACGCTGGTCTTGTGAGCGCGTGGGGTGAGCTGACCCACTGTGCCTCCCTCTCTGCCCCTCTCTGCCCCCCTCTCTGCCCCTCTCTGCCCCTCTCTCTGCCCCTCTCTGCCCCCCTCTCTGCCCCCCTCTCTGCCCCCCTCTCTGCCCCTCTCTCTGCCCCCCTCTCTGCCCCTCTCTGCCCCTCTCTCTGCCCCTCTCTCTGCCCCCCTCTCTGCCCCCCTCTCTGCCCCGCTCTCTGCCCCCCTCTGCCCCCCTCTCTGCCTCTCTCTGCCTCTCTCTGCCCCCCTCTGCCCCTCTCTGCCCCCCTCTGCCCCTCTCTGCAGCGCCCACAGGCCCCACATGCTGCCCCTGCTCTCCTCGCTGTCCTCCCTGGTGGCACACCTCCGTCGGCAGCAGCACTCCTCCTTCGTGTCCCTGTCTCGCTCCCCGCAGGCCGCCGAGGCCTGGCGCCTGCTGTGCCACTCCAGCCTGGCCCTGCTCATCCTGTACAACCGCCGGCGCGAGTGCGAGGTCTCCAAGCTCACCATCCAGGAGTACCAGAACCGGGCCACGCCCCAGCCCCACCCGCCCGGCGCCGCCCCCACCCTCACCCCTCTGGAGGCCTCGCTGTCGCCCTTCGAGCGGCAGGTCCTGTGCCACCTGCCTCGCGCCGGCGTGCTGGGGAAGAGGGGCCGCGTCCAGCCGCTGATCCTGCCCCCGCACAGCGAGCCCTGCCTGGAGCTCCTCCTCCAGACCCGGCCCGGGGTGGGCGTGGACCCCCAGAACCCCTACCTGTTCGCTCGGCCCTACCACTCCCCCGCCACGCCCCTGCGTGGGGCCGACCTGCTGCGCAGCCTGGCGCGGGCCAGCGGCACCAAGAACCCCCAGGCCCTGACCCAAACCCGCGTGCGCCGGCAGGTGGCCATCCTCACCCAGCTCCTGCTGCTCGGGGAGGGCGAGGGGGAGGGGGCGGGCCAGGGGGCGGGCCAGGGCAGCAGCGCCGCCCAGCGACTGGAGGGCTTCCTGCAGAAGGAGTACCACGTGACCCAGAGCTGCGCCCGGATTGGCCAGGACCCGGGGCTGATGGGACGGGTGGGCCGCGTGGTGCTGTGTGGGGAGCGGGACGGGGTCCTCTTCAGGGGAATGAGCCTGCACCACATCTGCCTGGAGCTGGACGGTGAGGGGGGGTTTGGGGGTTGAGGTTTGGGGGTTGGGTTTGGGGTTTGTGGGTTGGAGTTGGGTTTGGGGTTTGGGGGTTGGGTTTGGAGTTGGGTTTGCGCTTGGGTGTGGGGTTGGGTTGGAAAAATGTATCCCAGTTTGTTAAATGCACCTATTGTTACTCATTCTTATCATGGCAGTAATGTATACCAAATGTAGCTGGTAGACTAAGACTTTGCAGTGAACTATGTGAGCTTGAGGCAAGGAAAATGTGACGCCTGCTTAAACTGTCTCAAAGGAAACATGACAAAATGGGAGGCATCATATTTAGGCCGACTTGCCTGATTCGCTGAGGATGAGCAAACGCACGTGTTTGCAACATCAATAATGTGAAGATAATGAGAGCTCAGAAGTCAGAGATCATGAACGCTGGGGTCAGGGTCATTCTCTCGCCGTCTGGAGGTCCTGAAAGCAGGCTGTTGCGTGTACCCTGCTCTGGGTGTTTCTGCTCTTTGCAAATGGTAAAAATACCGGGGGAAAAGCAGTGCTGATCCTGTCCTTATTCATAGCGAGCTGATCCCAGATCAGCACTCGTACCCTGAAGGCTGTATGAATGCCAGGCCTGCTCGCCTCGGCGTGTTTCTTAAACCCTTCTTCGCTCCGTCCGGCAGTGATGTCGGGGAACTCGGCCGATTCGCTCACGGACGATTCGGACGCGGAGCAGAGGAAGGTTCCGGAGAAGGGGCCGGCCGGGCGGCGGGGCAGGGGGAAGACCCAGCCCCCTCGGAGGAGGAGAACGAGCGCCCCTCCTGCCCCCGCCTCCTCCGTCAACCCCTCCCCCGCTCCCGCCCCGAGGAGGAGAAGCGCCCAGCCCAAATCAGGTGTGTGCTGCACTCAACCTCTCCCTCTTTCTCTCTCTCTGCCTTTTATCCCCCTTCTCTCCATCTTTTTCACATTGCCTCCATGTTTCTCCCGTTCATTACCCTTATCCATCTCTTTCTCTCCCTTTCGTTCCAATTCAGTATTTTTCTCCCATTCTGTCTTTCTCTATTTCTCCATCTTTCATTCTTCTTCTCTCCCCCCCCCCCATCTCAAACTCTAGTCTTGGGGGGCTGCAGTGACTGCTGGTTATTGTACTTTGTGTCAGTGGAGCGTCAGTGGAGTGTCAGTGGGGTGTCTGGAGTGTCAGTGGGTTGTCTGGGGTGTCAGTGGGGTGTCTGGAGTATCAGTGGGGTGTCAGTGGGGTGTCTGGAGTGTCAGTGGGGTGTCTGGAGTGTCAGTGGGGCGTCAGTGGGGTGTCTGGAGTGTCAGTGGGCGTCAGTGGGGTGTCTGGAGTGTCAGTGGGGTGTCTGGAGTGTCAGTGGGCGTCAGTGGGGTGTCTGGAGTGTCAGTGGGGTGTCTGGAGTGTCAGTGGGCGTCAGTGGGGTGTCTGGAGTGTCAGTGGGGTGTCTGGAGTGTCAGTGGGCGTCAGTGGGGTGTCTGGAGTGTCGGTGGGGTGTCTGGAGTGTCAGTGGGCGTCAGTGGGGTGTCTGGAGTGTCAGTGGAGTGTCAGTGGGCGTCAGTGGGGTGCCTGGAGTGTCAGTGGGGTGTCAGTGGGGTGTCCTGGTTAAATGAGCGGGATGAACGGGGGTGTGTGTGTAAAGTGTGGCGTTTCCTTGGTGACGTGGGCGTGGTCTCCGCAGGTAAGCGCGGCGTTCTGAAGCGGCCGTGGTCAGAGGCGGAGCGCGCGGCGGTGGAGTTCCACCTGAGCGGCAACATCGCGGACCTGCGCGTTCCCGCCAAGGCCGACTGCGAGCGCTGCCTGCACCTCTGCCCCCTGCTGGTCACCAACCGCCGCGACTGGAGGGCCATCAAGTTCTACTGCCACAACCGCATCCAGCTCCTGAAGAAGAGGGAGCGCCGGGAGGGCGGGGCCTCGGGGCTGGGCCTGTCCGTCTGCTGAGGGGGCGGGGCCACGGGCTCTCTCCCGTTCTCAGTAAGGAGCACTGACCTTTTATGACAAAGACTGAACTAAGAGGAGGGAGCCAAGATGAGGGGGTGGAACCGAGGAGACGGCTGGGGCCTGGACCGGACTTTAAGGCTGAGATGTGTGTGAAGGCCACAAGGGGGCGCTTTCTGTCGCGTCTTTCGTGGTGGGAGCGGGGCACAGTGGACAAGAGTGGGAGAAGAGAGCTTGGAAGAGGGATTGTTTCATTGTGAGGGGAGAGGAGAGGAGAGGAGAGAAGGGTGGAATGTCCTCTGAATCATTAAAATATTTTGAATTCCACAGCGCGGTCACTGTTCCAGGCCACCGCGCCGCCCACGTCTTTTCCAGCCCGTTTTATTTCGGCCTCTGCTGTTGCGCCGCGGGTTTTCCACCACTGGCTTTAGCCGCACGGTATGCGTTTTGGTGTACAGGTCCACAGAGCGCCCCCGTTCCCCGCCAGGGCGTCCGGCAAAACGACCAACATTAGAGAGGAACAGGCGCGCACATTACTAGATACTTGAATTTAACATTTCATTTACTTTAGTTTGATCGCTTTACAAATTCAGTCGGTGGTCTTGTTCGTTTTTTTTTTTTTTCTCGTTTTTTTTGCAGTCGGCAAAGAAATACTGTTTTTGTAATGGTTATCGATATCTTTCCCAAATGTGCTGTTGTGTACAAACGATTTCTAAATTATTACTGTTTTTTTGGCATTGTGTTTATGTCCAATGCTCTGTAGTTGAAGACCTTAGTAACCAGGGATCTGTTGTGGTGGGCTGTGATGTTCTTTGTGTTCCCGTCGCAGAGAGGCCTCTGAACTCCGTACAGGAAGGTAAGACACACGAGCAGACAGAAATACGCGGAGACATCGCAATATGCTCACACAACGCCAAGCAAATGGCACTGTACGAGTGCCATCTAGTGCCCTGTCGCAGCCTGGTTACTAGAACAGTGGTGCATGCATTAAAACTATAAAGACGAGAGTGTACAGAAACTGAACTGCGTTCAGCTTGAAGAGTTCAAGACTTTTGCCGTTTTACGATAAGCAGGAAGTGCAGTGTTCTCTGCGAATTGGGAAAAGTTCAGATTGAGACTGGGAGTTCTGAGGGATGTATGTATTAACTTTACGAGAACGTTTGTTACGGTGTCCTGTAACAGGTGAACACTGATCACTTGTAAATTAAAATATTTTTAAAAAAATGTTTTCCCAAGTTCTTCTACTGTAATCCACAAGACTGGAATGTGCTGGTTTTATGAGAATACCAAACATGTCCACCAGATGGAACTGCCTCACAGGTAATTTCCCATTGTTGCAAGGAAGCCAACAGTAAATTTATTGTACATAAATATAAAGAGAACCAAACTACAAATAGCAGGAGACTGTAGCTGCACTATGACCTCAATACAGAGATTTCAAGTAATTGAGTACTTACTCATTAATTAATCTGAAATTAGAGGACATACAGTTCATTATTATTTTTTTATAAAAATGTCACATGATACATGGGAGTATAGTGTAATGTAAACTGCTAAATACTAAAATAAAAAGTTGCTCGCTGTGGTTTGAGTTTTTGTAATTTATACAGAACCTTGTAGTAGGAGTACAATTCGTAGTAACGATTTGATTACTTAGCAAATGATTCAGTACATCATGAAATCTAATTTCGGCAGGATTCGATTCGATTTTTTTTCCCTATGATTCAATATATTTTCATGAAAAAACTATTTTTAAAAATACACAAATGTGACTGGAGAAGTTGATGCGTATTAGTGGAATGTATACAATTAAAACACAACTTATTTACTCTCATATTACACCTCTAAACAAATAAAGGGAACACTTAAGAGACATCAGATCTTGATGAACTATATATTCAAGTTGAAAATCTTTACTGATGTACATTGTATAGTTTGTTGAGAACAAAATGACGTAACGGTCAAAGGAAACCAAAATTATCAACCCATTGAGGGCTGGATTCAAAATCATACTGAAAATCAAAGTTAAAAAATTGAAATCACAGGCTGATCCAACTCGTGTGAATTTTATCACGGCAACTCATATTGTGACTCAGTAGTGTGTATGGCCCCCACGTGCCTGTACGCACTCCCGACAACGTCTGGGCATGCTCCTGATGAGTCGGCAGATGGTGTCCGGGGGGGGGATCTCCTCCCAGACCTGGATCAGGGCATTAGTGAGCTCCTGGACAGTCTGTGGCGGTACTTTGCAGTGTTGGATGCACCGATACATAACGTCCCATAGGTGCTCAATTTGATTTAGGTCAGGGGAACCAGTCAATGGCATCAATGCCTTCCTCATCCAGGAACTGCCTACACACTCTACATGAGGCCGGTCACTGTCCTGTACCAGGAGGAACCCAGGGCCCACTGCACCCGGTCTGAGGATTTCATCCCGGTACCTAACAGCAGTCAGGGTACCATGGGCTATGACATGGAGATCGGTCCTGCTGCTGGGTTGATGCCCTTCTACGGCCCTGTCCAGCTCTCCTTGTGTAATGGCCGGTCTCCTAGTATCTCCTCCATGTTCTTGAGACTGTGCTGGGAGACACAGCAAACCTTCTTGTGACCGCACGTATGGATGTGCCATCCTGGAGGAGCTGGACTACCTGTGCAACCTGATTGGGCTGCAGGTACCGCCTCATGGTACCAGTAGTGACAAGGACACTAGTAAAACACAAAAAACTTTCAGTCAGGAAGGATAGGAAGAGAGCAATTGTCTGGCCACCACATGCAAAACCATTACCTTTTTGGGGGTTGTCTTGCTTTTGCATCTCCATTGTAACTGTTGTCACTTTCATTTGCACCAAAGCAGGTGAAATTGATTCACAATCACCTGTGCTTCCTAAATGGACAGACTGATATCCCTGAAGTTTAACTGACTTGGTGTTACACTGTGATGATTAAGTGTTCCCTTTGAGCAGTGTATAATCAACTATAATTTATTCTAACATTTCAAATCAATGAAATGCCACCTTAAGATTGACACATCAATGCATTTTTACACCCTTACCAAATACCCTATTTGGAAATGCATAGTGTTGACGACAGATATTTATTCCAATTTTAACTAATTACTTTCTTTTGTATTCAAGGGCGGCACTGATGGTGTAGTGGGTAGCACTGCCACCTCACAGCAAGGAGGTCCTGGGTTAAAATCCCGGTCGGCCGGGGCCTCTCTGTGTGGAGTTTGCATGTTCTCCCCGTGCTCATGTGGGTTTCCTCCGGGTACTCCGGTTTCCTCCCACAGTTCAAAGACACTCATACACTCATGCCCATAGGTATGAGTGTGTGAGTGAATGGTGTGTGTGCCCTGCGATGGACTGGCAACCTGTCCAGTGTGTATTCCTGCCTTTCGCCCAATGTATGCTGGGATAGGCTCCAGCCCACCTGCGACCCTGTTCAGGATAAGCAGGTTAAGATAATGGATGGATGGATGGATTTTTGTATTCATTGGTAAGTAATAGAAACCCCATGTTGCTACAGAAAATAACTGAAAAGTTACTACAAAAAACAACTCTTATTCTGTGACCATCTAAAGTCTGATGTTTCCGAAGAAGCACTGTAATGAAAATAAAATTATAGTAATGCCTTCAACGTATTAAAATGCATTTTATTGTTCCAATTGACAATATTCTGTGGAAACGATCAAATTCCCAAATCAAGAATATTCACCAGTGGGCCATACCTGCACACTCTAAAAGCATTGCAAATAAAGGAAGCTGGGAAATGTAAGCACCCTGTTCAGGATAAGCGGGTTCAGATAATGGATGGATGGATGGATGGATGGATGGATCTTTGGAGTCAATCTTCTCAATGCCTGATTTTGGATGATTTTACAGGACTTGAAACTTTTGAAACCTTTACTCCATAACCATGGGGAGCGTTTTGAGCCAATTCTTGTTATAAGCATTGGGGGCAGGACATACGGAGCCACAGAGTTGGGAGGGGGGAGTGAGGCACATGGATTGAATGGGTGGGAGGGGCAGGTGGACCACTTGGCCATGGATTTCATTGATGCCTTTAATCTAGTGATTAACCCTTTAAGGCAGGGATCATCAAATGATGGTGCTAGTTTTTCACCTTCCCTTTACCTGGGAGTCAGGTGTTAAGACAAGTCCGGCCAATGAGTAACACACATTGTTCAGTTAATTATCCAGGAGAAAAGAAAATGAGATGATCCCTGTCATAAGGATCATACATATGTGATTAGAACTTTCTTAACTGAACAAATGAATGCTGATATAATAATCACTTCTGGTAATTGGGAAATCAATGGAGCTCTAGTGTTCTCCATTGAGCTTTGAGATACAGCACCCACACAGAACTCATATACTTCATGTTAATTTACTTAATCTACCTGGTTTTGCTTATATTTTTTATTACAGCAACAAGCATAGTGGTTCACTTTTGTCACTGTTTTCCCATATACTGGGCATCTTTTAAGATAATGTTGTACATAGCATCTACTGCAAGAAAGTTTTGTCCTCTTGTCCCCATCCCCCCATTTTTCACTAAGGAATTCTTCTAGGATACAGCTTATTTGTGCTCATTTCTTCACCATATCAACAAGCTGGCATGGCTAGTCATTGAGCAGTTCTTTAGCCAGAGATTTCACTGCATTTGCTGCCCTATAAATTATGGGTTTTTCCAGGTCTAGACCTTGTGCTCTTAGCATTCTCTCTCTTAGACTGTTATCCAGAATCAAAGACACACAAGCTTGTCTCTGATCAACAAGTATTTAAGATCACTGAATTAACACATTTTGCTTACATTTCTCAATTCACATACTGGACAATAGTTTCTTAGGATTTCTGAGCAAATGTTAAGAATCTTCCTTCCAAAAAAATTAAGAAATGCCTTCCAAATGTGATGTTATGGTTTGTTATACAATAAGCCACAAACTGAAATAAAAGAACAAAATAAAGCCATCCCATGTGTTTATACATGCATGTATGAGCTCAATAATGTTTGGGACAAATACATTTTTTCTTGATTTGGCTCTGTACTCCACAATTTTATATTTGTAATCAATCAATTCACATGTGGTTAAAGTGCATACTCGGGTTTTATTTGAAGTACTGTTTTCTACAGTTGGCAATACAAATTCTGCAAAAATACAAATAAATACAAAGACATGCAGGTTAGGGACTACAGATGAGGCTCCTGGCATTGATGTGGAAACTGAAAATGTTGATTCATGTGCAGTTGTTGTGTTTTCCCAATCTAAAACAAAGATCCCCAGACTTTGTGCAGAATTTCTTTAAAGATTTTTCAATAAAAAGGATGAGGCAGAATCTTCCAGAATATCAAAATGTATTCTCTAACAGCGATCATAAACCTGTGGTGTCTCTGCAGAGTGACCCAACATCGTTCAGTTACAGATAGGCTTTTATACAGTTTCTGAACAGGCTTATTTCCTCCCAACAGGTGTCTCTTTTCACTGCGCCACAATGACTTTCTAAGACGTGATCAGGATAGGTCAATTCTGATTGGTTTGGCACCAATTGGCCTGGGTATTGTGGAATCAGTGTGGTTCTAAAAATACATGCTCCTTCCACCATTTCCTTCGGCCCCCAAAAATACAAGTTCCTTCCACCATTTCCTTGGGGCCCCAAAAATACATGGGGGGGCTCTAGTGGTCTTTTTCTTAAGTGCATACAACCAGTGGAAATAATACTCAGTGAATACCTAACAGTATGAGCTTTATACAAAAATATAATTTCACATATCTTGGAGGTCTCCAGTCAGCAGAGATCTATGAGTACATTTGACAGGCCACTAAACCATCGACTGGCACACAACATTACAGGCCCACATTTTGAAATGGGTTTGAGTTCTGAACATCACCTGGGCTTACCTATTGTACCTTAGGTAATCAACCTGGCATCCAGCAGTTGTCCCCAACCCAGGTGGTGACCGTGCATGGGGTTGGGGGAACATGTTAAAATGTTTATTTTTTGTTATGAGCAGAACAGTTCAGATGAAGATGGCAAGCAGTAAGGATACCACCAATACAAACAAGACTGTGCACTTCTGTCTTGACTGATTATCACCTGTGTGAGAGACAGAGAAAGAAAGAGGGAAGGTGAGACAGGAGCAAGAGCAACAGCCACATTAAACAGTATTAAAATGACATGCAATACCTAGATTACCAACTTTACAATCCCATTATCAGAGTAAAGGCATACTATGCAGAATTGGGCACAGGTCACCATAATGTATCATAGCAATGGCAGAGCATGGTTGTTTTGTAACATTTTCAAGGTGAAAATCTTACATAGTATGCCTTTAAAGATGTTTAATTTGATTTATCGCCACGCAAATTTTATAAATAAAGAACTGGAGAAACTGACAGGTCCCGCTCACGACTACTATCTGTTCTGGCTCCACGGTGGTTGGCATTTATATAGCGCCTTTATCCAAAGCGCTGTACAATTGAGCGCTGCCCATTCATACACACACTCACACACCGATTGCGATTGGCTGCCATGCAAGGCACCGACCAGCTCGTCAGGAGCATTTGGGGGTTAGGTGTCTTGCACCAAGCTCCCTACCTTCCTGTAAACCTTAATTGTTCTCTTTCTGTGATATTTACTTGTGTATCAGGACGTTTAGTTTAGCTAGGTAAGCAGCCTGTTCATACATTTGCGGTATTATGACTTTGTTGTACGTCGCTCTGCCACTCACCTGGACTTGAACTTGATGTGCTTGGTAAAGTCACTAGAGAGAGAGAGAGAGAGAGAGAGAGAGGAGAGAGAGAGAGAGAGAGAGAGAGAGAGAGAGAAGGCTGGGTTGGTCAAGGAAAATATTGCTGGAAGTCACAGTGGTCAAAAAGAAGCAGAAACAGCTGCTATATTATTTCAGATGTATTTATTACTGCAAGCACTGGTTTATAATGCGTTATTCAGTGTGAACCAATCTGAACTGATAGTACAGCTAATTGGGCTTCTTTTTGCAATCTTGAGTGATGGCATTAGACTTTTCTCACATTTCTACACATTTCAGCATGAACAACATTATCGGTAAAGAGGAGAAAGCTACACAGAACTGTACTCACCCGTCACATTGAGAAAAACTTCCGTCAAATTATAGTGCCGGTCACTGCTGACATAGCACTGAAACTTCCCCCCGTCTGCTACCGACACATTCTCCAGCCTCAGAGATACATCTCCCCTCTTTAGCCCCCCGGGCTGCAGAAATGCCCGCCCGCTGAACTGCGGGGCCTGGAAGCTCCCCTGCACCTGACGTTCCCGATAGAGAAGCACTGATATTTGGTAGGATGGAGTCCGTTGGAACCAGTGAACCTGCATGGACTCGGCATTGTGGGGAGGGAGGACCCAGCAGGGCAGGGTGACCGAGCTTCCCGTCCGGACCGAGATCGGATCACGAGGATCCAATCCTGAAAAGGATTCTGTGGAGGACAGATGCATAATTATTGAGAAAATGCAGATGTACCAGAGTATGAGAGAATCACGTATTCTAAGTGTGCAAAAGGCTGTGACGCATTTATTTAATTTACAGTAAACATTGTGCGTTTGGAATGCTGTAAATGTTTTTTAACATCCGTGTTAAATATGTAAGGCTTTTGAAGTCCACTGCTGTTTGACTAGATCAAAAGCACCATGTATGAAAAATTTAGGGAAAATAATTGGCAAAGATGTAAATATAAATGTCAAAAACCACAAACAATAAGCATCTACTGAAACGATACTGCATTTAATGGGCTGCTTTCCTGGTCTCATTAGAAATATATAATTTTTTACAAGTCTTAAAATTAATTTACTGCAATTAAAGACACCATTTGATTTATTTTTATTCTTTGAAAAATAATAATGCTATAGAATTCTAATTAACCATGTCATGCATCTCCCAAACCAAATATTTAACCCAAACAGAGCACACTCACCATCAGCAGCAGCAGCAGCAGCAGCAGCAGCAGCAGGCAGAAGAATCAAAACAACCAGGAACCAGATCGGCGACATCCCTAAAAAACAAGAAAGGGCTTATTCTAGGAAACTCAAGCAATTTCAGTATAGAAAAATATATATATACAGCACACATAAAATATTTTTGTTGGCACAGTTTAAAATGCTTCAAATTAAAATGCTCTTAATAGGCCTACAGGGGTATACAGTGGCTTCAGAAATAATCGGGTACCTTGAATGTATGGGGTGGGGGGGGTAGGCACCCAAAAGGTCACTCGTAGTAAACCTTTACAAAAATTGCTGAATGACAACCCGTTCTTCTGAAGCTGAAACGGTCAGCTCAGTTTACAACAAATGCACTTTCACTACCAGTGACTGGTCGTACAAAAATGCATTTCATTTCATAACATGGCCACTACTGTACTTACAACACAACACTGAAGAATATTGTAATTCATTTAATTCAGAAAGGTTCCAAACAAATACAGTAAGACAAGCAAGTTATTGGGCAGAAGAGAACAGATACAGGTCACCATAATGTATCATAGCAATGACTGAGCATGGTTTTTTTAATAACATTTTCAAGGTAAAAAGTATGCCTTTAAAGAAAGAAAACATAAAAACACTATTTGCTAGGTTTAATTTATCTCCGTGCAAATTTTATAAAGAACTGGAGAAACGGACAGCCATCTGATACAGATAGACATCGTTCCAGTGCAGAGTATTCATTGGTTGTTGACCAAGTGTGCAACAACTCACCTCGACTTGTGGATGTGGATGGAGCATTTGGTAAAAGCACTATAGAGTGAGAGTGAGAGTGAGAGTGAGAGTGAGAGACTGGATTAGTCCCCAAACTAGAGGACCATTATGAATAAGGCTGGGCTTTGTAAAGGAAAATATTGCTGGATGGTCATGGTTAACTGAAAAATTATTTATTTCATTGAATTGAATCCGTTGGAACCAGTGGACCTGCATTGACTCAGCATTGAGGGCAGGGAACAGCCAGCAAGAACACTGGTTTGTAAGGCGTTATTCAGTGTGAACCAATCTGAACTGACAATTGGGCTTCTTTTTGCAATTTGAGTGATGGCATTTGGCTTTTCTCACATTTCTACACATTTCAGCATGAACAACATTATCGGCAAAGAGGAGAAAGGTACATTGAACCGTACTCACCCGTCACATTGAGAAAAACTCCCGCCCGATCATAGTCACTGCAGGCATGGCACTGACACTCCCCCTCGTCTTCTACTGACACATTCTCCAGCCTCAGAGACTCGGCAATGTGGGCTGGGATGACCCAGTAGGGCAGGGTGACCGAGCTTCCCGCCCAGACCGAGATCGGATCACGGGGAACCAATACTGAAAAGGATTCTGTGGAGGACAGATGCATAATTATTGAGAAAATGCAGATGTACCAGAGTATGAGAGAATCACGTATTCTAAGTGTGCAAAAGGCTGTGACGCATTCATTTAATTTACAGTAAACGTTGTGCGTTTGGAATGCTGTAAATTATTTTTTAACATTTGTGTTAAATATGTAAGGCTTTTGAAGTCCACTGCTGTTTGACTAGATCAAAAGCACCATGTGTGAAAAATTTCGGAAAATAATTGGCAAAGATGTAAATATGAATGTCAAACCACAAACAATAAGCATCTACTGAAACGATACTGCATTTAATGGGCTGCTTTCCTGGTCTCATTAGAAATATATAATTTCATACAAGTCTTAAAATTAATTTACTGCAATTAAAGACACCATTTGATTTATTTTTATTCTTTGAAAAACAATAATGCTATAGAATTCAAGCAATTTCAGTATAGAAAAATATATATATACAGCACACATAAAATATTTTTGTTGGCACAGTTTAAATTCTTCAAATTAAAATGCTCTTAATAGGCCTACAGGGGTATACAGTGGCTTCAGAAATAATCGGCGGTAGGCACCCAAAAGGTCAGTCGTAGTAAACCTTTACAAAAATTGCTGAATGACTGTTGTATTTTATCGTGAAAGTATAAGCACGAAGCACACGTAGTGTTGAACTGTTCTTTACTTAGCTTCTTCTTCTCTCATTCCACTCTTACAGTAGTATTACCCAGCTCATTAACATAATGTAGCGACCTCTATAGGATTGTAAGATATACCACATATTCCTCTTTGTAAAGAACATTACGTCAATACAGTCCCTTGAAAACTGAAGGACTTCGCGAAGGCAGAACAATCACAACATGTTCAATAAACTGCATGTCCCTTTTTTTTTTTATTTAGTTGTACACATCTCTCCTTATTGGAAGCATGTCTATGTTACATAGTCCTTGTGCCAATCTGGGGCACGAACATTCCTGCGTGGTGGCAAAGCAGCACCAGATAATGCAACAGCTCATGTGTCTCCTCTGAATGATGTGGAGTGGAAGACACAGGTGGGGTGCCTGGATTGGCAGGGGCAAGATGACTGGCATTCCAGACTTTGCCATCAGAGAGGAGAAAGGTTGCAGGACCCCGCTGTCCAATGATCTGGAGTGGTTTTGTAAACTTGTGCGCACCTTTCCTGACCATGACTGGTTTTTTAATGCGCACAAAGCCAGTAATGTTGGAATCTGTGCACTGCGACGTTTGTCGGTGTAGGTTTGTGATTTGATTTGTTTCTTGCGAACAGTGTCTCTCAGTGCTGCATGGTCTCGCTGTGTAGGACGTGTAGGTAGGCCCCTGATGTTCAGTTTGGTGTTCAGAGAACGACCATGCAGCAGTTCAGCAGGTGAAACTTCTGTGATTGCATGAGGAGTAGTACAATAGGAAAACAAAAAATCAGTGGCAAACTGCTTCCACGGTCTGCCCTCAATGTCTGCTGTCTGAAGGCAGTCTTTGAGCACTCTGTTCCACCTTTCTACTTCCCCATTGCATTGTGGGTAGTAGACTGAACTGCGACAGTGTTTAATGTCTCGACTGGCAAGGAGTGCTTCGAATTCAGCCGAAACGAAAGCTGAGCCATTGTCCGTCACCAGCTTCAGCGGGTTCCCCTCACGGCTGAAGACGGTAGACAGAAACTGAATGACTGTAGCAGAGGTCACCTCAGAGGTGAACGCCACCTCTGGCCACTTGCTGTAATAGTAAGGGTAATGGCATAACGGCAGTCAAGAGGGGCACGGAGGTAAGGACCTACAATGTCAATTGCAAGCTTTTCCCATGCTGCGTTGGGAAGACTGACAGGAGTCAGAGGAGCAGCTCTGACGACGGCAGTCTTGTCGTGTTGAGTGCATGTGGCACAGGACTTGATGGCAAGTTGTACAGCTGTGTCCATACCTGGCCACCAGTAGAGCTCCCTAAGCCTCTGTTTTGTACGTACAATTCCCTGATGTGTATCATGGGCAATTTGAATCAGCTTGGATTGAACATCCCTTGGAACCACAACACGATGTGTGCCGCGGATGACAAATTCCTCATGTTCAGAAAGTTCAGTCTGAACTGTGAAGTATGGTATGAGAGCTGGATCACTGCCTTTCACTGTACGTGGCCAACCTGTCCTGATGTACGTTCTCACTTGTTGTAGGAGTGGACAGTCCTTACATGCAGCAGTCAGCTCTTCAATTGTAACAGCAGCAAAATCATCCGACACTAATGCCACAATCTCCATGTCAGGTTCAACCTGAGGTTCAGTGTGTGGCAGTGGCAGATGTGAGAGACAGTCAGCTATCACATTGTCACAGCCTCGTTTGTACTCAATGGTGTAATTGAATGTTAAGAGTTTTGCAGACCACCGGGCAATTCTCATACCTGCTCTGCCAAGGCCTTTAGTGGTGAGCAGCGTTGTCAGAGGGCTGTGGTCTGTACGAAGTGTGAAATGGTTACCCCACAGGTAAGTACGCCAGCGTTCAGTTGCCCAAACGCAGGCGCAGGCAACCGCTTTATTCGGCTCTCTCAGATCGACACATAGCCTCAGCTGTCAACTTTTCTTCCTGATAGCTAGTATCGGTGATACCCAGGGTGATGCATCAGTTCTCGATAATGCCTTCCTTTTCCAAACGCAGCAGCTCTGCAGAGACGTCATCACGGACGGAAAATGGCAACCGGCATAGCTTTTGCTGGACAGGATCTTGACTCTGTGTACAAAGTTCTTGACCTCTCCAGGTTCAGAAACAGCAGCTGTATGTTGCACAGGTATCAACGGTGGAGTGGAACTGCAAATGCAGTCATTTGTAATGTCGATGTGCAAGGCAGTAACAAGGTCCATGCCTAAAATTGATGTTCCCACTGGCACGACGTAGAAGGTAGCATAGGCAGATTTAGAATTGCAAGTCACATTCACATTAAGACAGCCCAGTACAGGTATCGGTGTTTTTGTGTATGTCATAAGGCGCACAGTAGGGTTTGTTAACGTAATGTCTTTGAAATTTTTCTCGAAGAAGCACTGAGGTATAATTGAAACAGCAGATCCTGTATCGATAAGTAATTTTGCCTTTACAGTAGTGCCAGCTGAGGCTTGAAGTGACACACTGCACCACAGTTTATTTGTCTGCATATCTGTCCCATCGGCAATGCTTAAAACTGTCACAACAGAAACTTGCTTCACCATGGAGGCAGGCATGCTTCTGCAAACTTTGGAAAAATGTCCATTTTTGTTGCATGCAACAGACTTTGCAGGGCATGTAGGACTGTTTGCAAGATGACTGGATGAACCACCGCGGTAGCACTTCTTACCCGCGGAGGGATTTGAAGACTCGGTCGGCTTGGGCGCTGAACGTGACTCTTCGCGCTGAAAGTGCGAGGGCTTGCGTCTTCTCCACGAAAAGTAGTGCCCTGCACGGCTCAAACCACTGCATCACCTTTCTTTGCCATCGCTTGCGCATCAGCCAGCACAGTCTCAATGTGGCTCGCCAGCGTTATAGCTTTTTGTAATGTTAGTTCACTTTCTAAAAGCAAGTGTTCGCGTATCCTAGAACTGTTTGTCTTCTAACTGGTCTCGTATCATGTCATCTGCAACAGTTCCAAACTCACATGTCGACGCGAGCTCACGTAGGGCAGCAACGTAATGCAAAATGGACTCACCAACGTTTTGGCGACGTAGACGAAACTTGTTCCTTTCGGACACAACGTTTACTTTAGGGACGAAAAACGACTTCAATGCTCTGCATGCCTCGTCGTATGTGGTCCCCGTTGCAAGAGTAAAGAAAATTCTTTGTGCTTCCACACCAATGCAATGGACTAGTAAGACGCGTTTTCTTTTGTCCGCCAACTCTTTGTCAGACAGCGCCGTCAAGTACGTATTAAAACTTCTCACCCAGGCGTCAAAAGTAATCGTAGGTTCACCAGGTGTTTGTAGGAATGGTGGAGGAGGAGTAAGGCTGAGTAAAGCCATCCTCGTCGCCAATATGTTGTATTGTATAGTGAAAGTATAAGCACGAAGCACAGGTGGTGTTGAACTGTTCTTTACTTAGCTTCTTGTTCTCTCATTCCACTCTTACAGTAGTATTACCCAGCTCATTAACATAACGTAGCGACCTCTATAGGATTGTAAGATATACCACAATGACAACCCGTTCTTCTGAAGCTGAAACGGTCAGCTGTTTACAACAAATGCACTTTCACTACCAGTGACTGGTCGTACAACTGAAAGAAATATAATGGCTGTGCTGCTATGCAAATGCGGTACTCGTCGAATGAGTCTATAGGATCATTAATTGCCAAATTGAAGTGCTAATGATGAAATTATTGCAGTAATCATGTATGATAATAAGCTGGTCGTGAACTGACAGTGTAAAACAATGCATGCTTTGGCCACATGAAATGCAGCAGCAAGTGCTGGCAAAAAGGTTTCATAGAAATGAGTGTAGAATCTTATATTCTCGACAATTACATCACTTTTATATACACATATATTAATTTGAAAAATAAAAACGACAAATTACCGGTTTTACAACATTGTATGTTTTAGGAAAAGTACCCGTTTGATGCTGTCGGGGTTGAATGTTACTAATGTTAACATTGTGGGTCTTTTTTTTATTTTATTGTACTTTTGTTTCTTTTTCATAACATGGCCACTACTGTACTGACCACACAACACTGAAGAATATTGTAATTCATTTAATTAATTCTATTACTTAATGTATTCTCCTATCGACCGCTGTACTCTAGTTCAAACGAGACAGCATTCAGATAAAAAAAAAAAACCCTGGGTGTTACTTATAACAGGCCGTCACAATTATTATGGACCCCAGGAAGACTAGGTGATTGCTACTGCATCAGCTCTTGGGGATCATCATAATAAACAATACAACTGCGTAATTGGCTGCATCTACCCCAGTTCTGTCCGGGCCTTTGCATCTTCCCCAAGTGTTCATACAATATAAAATATGGAATTAGATCATGTTCTTGTTTTTGTGTGTTTGTGGAGGTGAGGGTTCCAGATAGATTTTCTAAACTGTGATATGACTCCGCAATATTTGAGAATAATCTCACAACCACATATTTTCCCTAAAGTCATTGCACTTGGCCCAGTCTTTGTTATCCAATTCATATACTTTTTAATGTATTTATTCCACAGATGACATAATTAGCCAGAAAACATGTTATGCAGTCAATAAGAACCGTACCATACCTATCTAGTAAATCAGAATTACAAACACTCAACAGGAAGATTTAAGGGGCCAAAAGAAAGTTGGGTTTAAAAAAAATAAAATAAATAAAATAAACCCTCTCTTGGCCTGTACCTACTTTTATGAATTGTGTTGATTACTTTTAATGTTGATTATTTTTTTTCTGTGTCGACATTTTCTACATTGTGCCAGCATTCCGAGTTTAAAGCAGGACACATGGACTCACAGAGGGGACTGAATGAATGGGTGGGAGGGGCAAGTGGACCACTTGGTCATCCATCCATCCATTATCTGAACAGGGTCGCAGGGGGGCTGGGGGGCTGGAGCCTATCCCAGCATACATTGGGCGAAAGGCAGGAATACACCCTGGACAGGTCGCCAGTCCATCGCAGGGCACACACACCATTCACTCACACACTCATACCTACCGGCAATTTAGACTCTCCAATCAGCCTAACCTGCAAGTCTTTGGACTGTGGGAGGAAACCCACGCTGACACGGGGAGAACATGCAGGCACCGCACAGAGAACCCAGGACCTCCTAGCTGTGAGGCGGCAGTGCTATGCACTGCACCATCCGTGCCGCGCCCCTACCTGGTCATGGATTTCATTAATGCCTTTAATTTAGTGATTAACCCTTTAAGATGTGAGATCACAAATACGTGATGATAATGTGACAATCACCACTGGCAATGGAAAAGCAATAGAGTATTAGAACACTGACTTTTCTTACTTTCATTCTACCCCTGCGCTCCTAACCAAGCTGCTGTTGGCCTCCGTCTTGTAGCAATCCTCCTGATTTCCTAATCCTGTTTTGTGGAACAGTTCAATTGACTAATTTAATTTAAATCATTTATTATTTAGATAGCAGAGTTTAGATTCCACACATGAAATGCAGCAACAAGTGCTGGTAAAATGGTTTCATATAAAAGAGTGTAGAATCTTATATTCTCTGCAATTACATCACTATCATATACAAATATATTAATTTGAAAAAGAAAAACGACAAATTACCAGTTTTACAACATTAATCGTACCATCACCACGATTGAAGAATTATCATTCTAACCGATGCATTTTTTAAAAAGGACACGTGGTCGACAACAGTGAAGTCTGGAAAGCAGAAAACGTACACTAGGAAACGTGTAAGCAATGGCGTCTCCTGCGCTCAGAATTCTATTTTTTTCCCTTGATTAACAAACGTGTCGATGATCTGACTAATCAATCGGGAGTTAACACGCGGCTTCATCACATCGTGTTGAATGATGAATACAATTTACAAAAAACTGTTTTAATCACTAAGCAGTGGCAGAGACTTCCCCTGACTTTCCTTGAGTATGCTATTAATAAAACGATTCATTCACAGAATACTCAGTACCGTCAGATATAGCCAGCTCTCCCCAATTAGGTATTATTATTTAGTAGCCTATGCCTTATGCATTTCATTATATTTGCATTACGAAATCGTGCACATTTTATCAACATTATTTGCGGACACACGTAGGCTTCTTTCTCCCTCCTTTGCCCGCACTCTGCAATGATCTGCAATGCTAACGCGGTATATAACAGAGTGATGCATCTTTTTTGATAAGTGTTGGTTTGGCTACTCAGGGGTTAATTGATTAGCCCCACCATTGAAACCTTTGTTTCCCCACCAATTCTGATCTATGAGACGCCACTGCGTGTAAACGATTAAACTAGCTATCTGGACTCATGCTGCCATAGTAGGGTACCTGGATAAGAAACCATAAAGTTACTCACTTTTTGTCGACGACCAATTCTCTACTTAATGTCCATGTTTGAAGAACAGACATCGAATGATAAATATTTGGGGGTGCTGTACTCTATTTGGGGGCCAAAACCGAAACAGAAATGAAATGGATCAGAGGAGAGTATAAGACGGATATCCGATTCTTTCAAAATTATGTCCTACAAGCTTAAAGTCATTTGAGAATTTCCGTACGAAGTTGAATTTTTCCCGAGAACGAGAGTTTTGTTTGACACCTGCGCCAGTCTTCATCTGTACCTGATCTGAAGCATGGCTACACGTGAGTAACGTGATGTAGCCTATAATATTTTTTAGGAAAAGTACCCGTTTGATGCAGTCGGGGTTGAATGTTACTAATGTTAACATTGTGGGTCTTTTTTTTTTTTTATTGTACTTTTGTTTCTTTTTCATAACATGGCCACTATACTGACCACACAACACTGAAGAATATTGTAATTAATTTAATTCATTCTATTACTTAATGTACTCTCCTATCGACCGCTGTACTCTAGTTCAAACGAGGCAGCATTCAGATGAAAAAAACCCCTGGGTGTTACTTATAACAGGCCGTCACAATTATTATGGACCCCAGGAAGACTAGGTGATTGCTACTGCATCAGCTCTTGGGGATCATCATAATAAACAATACAACTGCGTAATTGGCTGCATCTAC
Source organism: Conger conger (assembly GCF_963514075.1). Classification (NCBI taxonomy): domain Eukaryota; kingdom Metazoa; phylum Chordata; class Actinopteri; order Anguilliformes; family Congridae; genus Conger; species Conger conger. The sequence goes on from NC_083767.1 coordinate 8,580,193, forward strand.
CCCAGTTCTGTCCGGGCCTTTGCATCTTCCCCAAGTGTTCATACAATATAAAATATGGAATTAGATCATGTTCTTGTTTTTGTGTGTTTGTGGAAATGAGGGTTCCAGATAGATTTTCTAAACTGTGATATGACTCCGCAATATTTGAGAATAATCTCACAACCACATATTTTCCCTAAAGTCATTGCACTTAACCCAGTCTTTGTTATCCACTTCATATACTTTTTCATGTATTTATTCCACAGATGACATAATTAGCCAGAAAACATGTTATGCAGTCAATAAGAACCGTACCATACCTATCTAGTAAATCAGAATTACAAACACTCAACAGGAAGATTTAAGGGGCCAAAAGAAAGTTGGGTTTAAAAAAAAATAAAAAAATAAAAACCCTCTCTTGGCCTGTACCTACTTTTATGAATTGTGATGATTACTTTTAATGTTGATTATTTTTTTTCTGTGTCGACATTTTCTACATTGTGCCAGCATTCCAAGGTTAAAGCAGGAGATATGGAGTCAGAGAGGGGACTGAGTGAATGGGTGGGAGGGGCAGGTGGACCACTTGGTCATCCATCCATCCATCCATTATCTGAACCCGCTTATCCTGAACAAGGTCGCAGGGGGGCTGGAGCCTAGCATACATTGGGCGAAAGGCAGGAATACACCCTGGACAGGTCGCCAGTCCATCGCAGGGCACACACACATACCTACGGGCAATAGACTCTCCAATCAGCCTAACCTGCATGTCTTTGGACTGTAGGACTGGAGTACCCGGAGGAAACCCACGCAGACACGGGGAGAACATGCAAGCCCGCACAGAGAGGCCCCGGCCGACCGGGATTCAAACCCAGGACCTCCTTGCTGTAAGGCGGCAGTGCTACCCACTGCACCATCTGTGCTGCTGCCCCCCCCCCGGTCATGGATTTCATTAATGCCTTTAATTTACATTTTTTTTACATTTTTACATTTTAGTCATTTGGCAGACGCTTTTAATCCAAAGCGACTTACAAGTGCATAGGTTCTACCACAAGTCAAAGCATCACATCCAGAACTAGAAAAATACACCTGGACTGCTGTTCTAAACATATAGTCGTCATCATAAGTGCAATTTTTTTGGTTTTTTTTTTGTTTTTTTTTGGGGGGGGGTTAGACAGGGATAGGGGTATCAGAAGGGGGGGGCGGGGTAAATCAGGAGGGAGGACTAAGGTAGAGTTTGAAGAGGTGTGTTTTGAGTCTGCGTCGAAATAGGGGGAGGGATTCTGCTGTCCTGACAGTGGTAGGCAAGTCATTCCACCACTGAGGAACCAGAACGGAAAACAGGCGTGAACGTGCAGCTCGACCGCCAGGTGCCCGTAGAGAGGGAATCGTAAGGCGACCAGAGCTGGCAGACCGGAGTGGTCTAGCTGGGGAGTAGGGAGTGATCAGGGATTGTATGTAATGTGGGGCAGTCCCCTTAGCAGCCTGAAATGCCAACACTAGGGCCTTGAATCGGATGCGTGCGGCAATAGGAAGCCAGTGGAGGCCAATGAGAAGCGGGGTGACATGAGCCGACCTGGGCTGACTGGTGATCAAGCGGGCTGCAGCATTCTGGACCAGCTGGAGGGGCTTGATGGCGCACGCTGGGAGACCGGCTAGGAGGGAGTTGCAGTAATCCAGGCGGGAAATGACGAGCGCCTGGACTAGGAGCTGGGTGGCTTTCTCCGTCAGGAGATGACGGATGCGGCGTATATTAAACAGAAAGAACCTGCAGGTTCTGGCAGTGGAGGATACTTGTGGAGCCAGGGAGAGGCAGTTATCAAGAGTCACCCCAAGATTCTTTGCCGTACGGGAGGAGGAAACTACAAAGTCCTCCACAGTCAGTGAGAGGTCGATTGACGGAGAGGACTTAGCAGGGATGTAGAGAAGCTCAGTTTTGGCAAGGTTGAGCTTCAGGTGATGGGAAGTCATCCATGCAGAGATATCAGCCAAGCAGGCAGAGATCTGTGTGGTGATTTGGGTGTCAGGGGGGAAGGAAATGAAGAGTTGGGTGTCATCAGCGTAGGAGTGATAAGAGAAGCCGTGGGAAGAGATAACAGAACCAAGAGACATGGTGTATAGCGAGAAGAGGAGAGGCCCAAGAACCGAGCCCTGCGGGACTCCAGTTCGTAGGGGTTGAGGGTCGGAGAGTGCGCCCCTCCAAGTCACCTGGTAGGAGCGACCAGAGAGGTAGGAGGAAAACCAAGCGAGTGCAGAACCTGTGACACCCATCCCAGACAGCGATGAGAGCAGAATCTCATGGTTGACTGTATCGAAGGCGGCCGACAGGTCGAGGAAGATGAGGACAGAGGAGAGGGATTTTGCTTTAGCAGAGTGGAGTGCCTCAGTGACCGCGAGCAGGGCGGTTTCAGTGGAGTGGCCACTCTTGAAGCCAGACTGGTTGGGGTCATGGAGATTGTTGTGGAGAAGATAAGTGGACAGTTGGGAGCAGACCGCCCGTTCCAGGGTTTTAGCAAGAAAGGGAAGAAGAGAGACAGGCCGGTAGTTGTTCAGGGCAGAGGGATCGAGAGTAGGTTTTTTGAGGAGGGGAGTGACTCTGGCCCTCTTCAGGGAAGAGGGCATGGTGCCGGAAGAGAGGGAGGTGTTGATTAGAGAGGAGAGAAAAGGGAGAATGTCCTCAGATATAGATTGTAGGAGGGGAGAGGGGATGGGGTCAAGAGGACAGGTGGTTGGGCGGTGGGAAGTAAGGAGTTTCAGCGTGTCGGCGTCAGAGAGGGGAGAAAAGGAGGTTAGGGAGTTGGGGAGGGTAGGAGGGTCAGCAGGGGTGGAGGGTTGGGAGAAGGAATTGCGAATAGCATCGACCTTCTTTTCAAAGAAGGAGACAAAGTCATCAGGTGTGAGTGATGAGGGGGGTGGGGGGGGAGGGAGGGCCAGAAGAGAGGAGAAAGTTGAAAACAGTTTGCGGGGATTAGAGGCGGCCGCGTTAATTTTCGAGTGAAAGAAGGAAGATTTAGCTAGAGAGACAGAGGAATGGAAAGATGATAAGAGGGCATGGAAGGAAGTCATATCACTGGGGAGACAGGACCTTTTCCATTTTCTCTCCGCCGCCCGCAGTTCGGTTCGGACAGCTCGTAGAGCATCAGAAAGCCAGGGACTGGGGGGGGAGGCCCGAGCTAGTTTGGTGGTGAGGGGACACAGAGAGTCAAAGGAAGATGAGAGGGAAGACATGAGAGTTGTAGCCGCATCATCGGTAGACAGTCGAGAGAAAGACTCCGCAGATGGTAGGGAGGAGAGGATTGTAGATGAGAGGGTGGAGGAAGACAGGTGGCGTAGGTTCCGTCGACAGGTGACAGTGGATGGTGGGAGAGATGGATGGGTGTTAGAGGAGAGTGGAAGAGAGAAAGAGATGAAGGAGTGGTCAGATATATGGAGTGGTGTTACAGAGAGGTTGGTTGTTGTGCAGCTCCTTGTGAAGATGAGGTCAAGAAGGTTGCCTGCTTTGTGGGTGGGAGGGGAAAGAGTGAGGGTAAGGTCAAAAGAAGAGAGGAGGGAGAGAAAGGTAGACTGGGTGGACTCTGAGTTGAGGTTGAAGTCACCCAGGATTAACCCTTTAAGATGTGAGATCACAAATACGTGATGATAATGTGACAATCACCACTGGCAATGGAAAAGCAATAGAGTATTAGAACACTGACTTTTCTTATTCTCATTCTACCCCTGCGCTCCTAACCAAGCTAAGCATATCAGAGGAAAGTTTAAGACTGATATCCGATTCTTTCAAAATGATGTTCCACAAGCTGAAAGTCATTTGAGAATGTCCATTTCAATTTTTTTTTATTGTACTTTTGTTAGTTTTTTTAGTATTGGCAGGGCTGCAGATAGGGGGCGATTTGAGCAAATGTTAAGAATCTGTGCCTTCTGAATGTGACCTTACGGTTCGGCATGCAATAAGCTTCAAATTTAAATCAATCAATCACTCAATTCACATGTGGTTAAAGAGCACACTCTCTGCTTTTATTTTATTGTAAGTACAGCAGTTAGAATGTACAGATTTGTTTTGTATTGACTCAATACAACAAGACAATATATATTTGTATTCATGATTGCTCCTACAAGGAAAGCCAGACATGCTATCTTAATTCAAGATTCAAGATTCAAGATTCTTTATTGTCATTGTACAGACATACAACGAAAATCAGGTGCACTCTAGAACCGAACTCATCAATAAGTATAAAAGATTTAAAAGAAAAAGTACTTCCATTCATTCACTTCCACTCATTCTACACACCACATTTATACCATGCGCTCAGTACCAACGTATGCAGTTAAACAGGATTAAAAGTCAATTTCTCATCAATGAGAATAAAGTGCATGCATGCAGTTAAAAAGGAATTAGTCCATATTGCACATGGTTTACAGTTTGGAGTTCAGTATGGAAATGGCCTTGGGATAGAAACTGTTTATAAATCTGGTGGTGCGTGTTTTAATGGACCTGTAGCGTCTTCCGGAGGGCAACAGTTCAAACATGTGATGGGCGGGGTGGAATGAGTCCTTCAGGATGTTGTGTGTCTTTTTCAGGCAACGGGAGGTTGTCGAAGATGTCGTCCAGGGCAGGTAGCTGTTGGTTAATGATGTTCTGTCCAGTCTTAAAGACTCTTTGTAGGGACTTCCTGTCTGCTGCACCGTGGTGTTTGTCTTCCATGAGAGGTCCTCTGAAATGTGTGTGCCCAGAAATTTGTAGCTGGACACTCTCTCCACTTCCTCCCCGTTGATGTGCAGTGGTAAATGTACATCCTGCTTCTTCCTGAAATCCATTATTAGTTCTTTTGTTTTTTTGATGTTAAGTGTCAGATTATTTTCTGTGCACCACTCTGTCAGCCTCTGTACCTCCTCTCTGTAGGCAGACTCATCGCCTTTGGTGATCAGCCCCAACACTGTTGTGTCGTCTGTTGTTGGTGTTGTGAGATGAAGCACAGTCATGGGTGTACAGGGAGTAGAGGAACGGGCTCAGCACGCAACCCTGTGGGGCTCCTGTGCTGAGTGTCAGAGTGGAGGAGCGATTTCGACGCAGACTAAAACACACCTTTTCAAACTGTACCGACCCCCTTTCAGATTTCCCTATCCCTCTTGTCTAACCCCCCCCCCCAAAAGAAATGCTTTAACTTGTGAAGAACCTATGCACTTGTAAGTCGGATTAAAAGTGCCTGCCAAATGACAAAAATGCAAATGTAAATGGGTATCCAGCAAAGACAAAATCTTACGACAGCGGTCAAAACAAATGGGTATGCTTGGCAGATGAGATGTTCCTTTAACGATTTAGCTGCAATAATAATTAGCAAGGTTCTGCGATCTCATACTTGGCTTTTGTCAACAGCAAAAACTTTTTCGGAATGTCAGCAGCAATTTTAGCAGATTACGTCAAGTTACTCAACTGAAACCCTAAGCTAAACTTAAAATACAATAGTATTAAAGGTACAATAGGTAATTTTGGACTCCCAACGTTCAGGAGGAAGACTGGAATTGCCGCAACAAACACCCTTAAACCACAACACTGTTTATCCATCCCCCTTCTCTGTGAACGCGCTGATGTTGAACCAGCATTGGCTGTGGGAATTACAACCAATTTTCAACCAATAAGCTTGAATTATTGTACAGGTGTACAATATTTTGGTGCAGTGTCAATGCATCAATTGTATATATTGAAACCTGAATTTAAGGACTATGAACACAGGCAGAGGGTGAGTCCGTGAGCCTTTTTCTAATGATAGGAAGGGATTTACACTGGTCTTGTAACAATGTTTTAACAGAAAAATCTTACCGATTGTACCTTTAAACCAACATCAGGCATCCCGCAGTTGTTCCCCACCCAGGTGCATGGGGTTGGGGGGACATGTTAATTTCTAAAATATTTGATGAACAGAACAGTGCAGATGATGAAGATGGCAAGCAATAAGATGACCAATACAAACATGACTGCCCACTTCTGTCTTGACTGGTTATCACCTGTGTGAGAGAGTGAAAGTTTCCTGAGAGACGGGAACATGGCAAGAGCAACAGCCACAATAAGCAGTATTAAAATGGCATGCAATACCGAGATTGCCAACTTTACTCTGATATTGGGATTGTAAAGGGATACTATGTAGAATTTATTTCCTTGTTTTGCTCCTGTATTTACAATCAAAACATATCTTCTCCCTTCTCAACCCCACCTACACCCACAAGATGATGAAGCTCACCCACCAATAGAATAAGGAGACATTTTGCTCTTGGTTCTGTCAGTAGCTTCATAACATCGTACAGCAGACTACAGAAACCGTATGCAGCTAGCTTTAGTAAATGGTGATGGAATGGACCTACGCTAGCATCTGCTAGCACAGCACCAGTGGGGTTCAGTCTGCTCCTGCCAGGAAGCGTAGTACAATTCTACAACAACATAAGCATGCGCAATCACACACACAAGTTTTTTGGGATTTCGGAATGAGCCCCCTACCCAAAACATGGATCAATCTCCCAGAGATACACAGGAGAATCTCACGAAAATAAGCTGTAGTCCTGTGCAGGGGGACCCAGCTATCATGGCCAGCCAGCTAACGTATTTAACTACATTTAGTTAGCCAATAACCGCAGGTACCATGCGAACAAGGCTAACTGTAGCCTTTTCAGATACAGTACACAAAGAAGGGTCAAGCCCAGAAAGGTTTCAAACAAATACAGTTAGACAAGCAAATTATTGGGCAGAAGAGAACAGATACAGGTCACCATAATGTATCCTAGCAATGACTGAGCATAGTCTTGCATAGTATGCCTTTAAAGAAAGAAAACATAAAAACACTATTTGCTAGGTTTAATTTATCTCCATGCAAATTTTATAAAGAACTGGAGAAACGGACAGGCATCTGATACAGATAGACATCGTTCCAGTGCAGAGTATTCATTGGTTGTTGACCAAGTGTGCAGCCACTCACCTGGACTTGTGGATGTGGATGGAGCGTTTGGTGAAAGCACTGTAGAGTGAGAGTGAGAGAGAGAGAGACTGGATTAGTCTCCAAACTAGAGGACCATTATGAATAAGGCTGGGCTTTGTAAAGGAAAATATTGCTGGAAGTCATGGTTAACTGAATGGTTAATCAGAAACCAATTATTTTTTTAATTGAATTGAATCTGTTGGGAGGCGGCACGGATGGTGCAGTGGGTAGCACTGCCGCCTCACAGCAAGGAGGTCCTGGGTTCGAATCCCCGTCGGCCGGGGCCTCTCTGTGTGGAGTTTGCATGTTCTCCCCGTGTCTGCGTGGGTTTCCTCCGGGTACTCCGGTTTCCTCCCACAGTCCAAAGACATGCAGGTTAGGCCGATTGGAGAGTCTAAATTGCCCGTAGGCATGAGTGTGTGAGTGAATGGTGTGTGTGCCCTGCGATGGACTGGCGACCTGTCCGGGGTGTATTCCTGCCTTTCGCCCAATGTATGTTGGGATAGGCTCCAGCCCCCCTGCGACCCTGATCAGGATAAGCGGGTTCAGATAATGGATGGATGGATGGATGAATCTGTTGGAACCAGTGGACCTGCATTGAGGGCAGGGAAGAGCCAGCAAGAACACTGGTTTGTAATGCGTTCTTCAGTGTGAACAAATCTGAACTGACAATTGGGCTTCTTTTTGCAATTTGAGTGATGGCATTTGGCTTTTCTCACATTTCTACACATTTCAGCATGAACAACATTATTGGCAAAGAGGAGAAAGGTACACAGAACCATACTCACCCGTCACATTGAGAAAAACTCCCGCCCAATCATTGTGCCGGTCACCGCTGACAAAGCACTGAAACTCCCCCCCGTCTTCTACCGACACATTCTCCAGCCTCAGAGATACATCTCCCCCCTTTAGCCCCCCGGACCGCAGAAATGCCCGCCCGCTGAACTGTGGGGCCTGGAAGCTCTGCACCTGACCTTCCTGATAGTGAAGCACTGATATTTGGTCGGATGGAGTCCGTTGGAACCAGTGAACCCGCATGGACTCGGCATTGCGGGGAGGGAAGACCCAGCAGGGCAGGGTAACCGAGCTTCCTGTCCCGACTGAGATCGGATCAGGGGGAACCAAAACTGAAAAGGATTCTGTGGAGGACAGATGCATAATTATTGAGAAAATGCAGATGTACCAGAGTATGAGACAATCACGTATTCTAAGTGTGCAAAAGGCTGTGACGCATTTATTTAATTTACAGTAAACGTTGTGCGTTTGGAATGCTGTAAATTATTTTTTAACATTCGTGTTAAATATGTAAGGCTTTTGAAGTCCACTGCTGTTTGACTAGATCAAAAGCACCATGTGTGAAAAATTTCAGGAAAATAATTGGCAAAGATGTAAATATAAATGTCAAAAACCACAAACAATAAGCATCTACTGAAACGATACTGCATTTAATGGGCTGCTTTCCTGGTCTCATTAGACATATATAATTTCATACAAAACTTAAAATTAATTTACTTCAATTAAAGACACCATTTGATTTATTTTTATTCTTTGAAAAATAATCATGCTATAGAATTCTAATTAACCATGTCAAGCATCTCCCAAACCAAATATTTAACCCTAAAAAACAAGAAAGGGCTTATTCTAGGAAACTCAAGCAATTTCAGTATAGAAAAAAATATATATACAGCACACATACATTTTTTTGTTGGCACAGTTTAAAATGCTTCAAATTAAAATGCTCTTAATAGGCCTACAGGGGTGTACAGTGGCTTCAGAAATAATCGGGTACCTTGAATGTGTGTGGTGGGGGGGTGGGGGCGGTAGGCACCCAAAAGGTCACTCGTAGTAAACCTTTACAAAAATTGCTGAATGACAACCCGGTCTTCTGAAGCTGAAACGGTCAGCTCAGTTTACAACAAATGCACTTTCACTACCAGTGACTGGTCGTACAACTGAAAGAAATATAATGGCTGTGCAGCTATGCAAATGCGGCACTCGTGGAGTCTATAGGATCATTAATTGCCAACTTGAAGTGCTAATGATGAAATTATTGCAGTAATCATGTATGATAATAAGCTGGTCGTGAACTGACAGTGTGAAGCAATGCATGCTTTGGCCACACATGAAATGCAGCAACAAGTGCTGGCAAAAATGTTTCATAGAAATGAGTGTAGAATCTTATATTCTTGACAATTACATCACTATTATATACAAATATATTCATTTTAAAAAGAAAAACGACAAATTACCAGTTTTACAACATTAATCGTACCATCACCACGATGCATTTTTAAAAAAAATGACACGTGGTCGACAACAGTGAAGTCCGAAAAGCAGAACACGTACACTAGGAAACGTGTAAACAATGGCGTCTCCTGAGCTCAGAATTCTATTATTTGTCCTTGATTAACAAATATGTCGATGATCTGACTAATCAATCGGGAGTTAACACGCGGCTTCATCACATCGTGTTGAATGATGAATACAATTACTATTACTATTATTTAGTAGCCTATGCCTTATGCATTTCATTATATTTGCATTACGAAATCGTGCACATTTTATCAACATTATTTGCGGACACACGTAGGCTTCTTTCTCCCTCCTTTGCCCGCACTCTGCAATGCTAACGCGGTAGATAACAGAGTGATGCATCTTTTTTGATAAGTGTTGGTTAGGCTACTCAGGGGTTAATTGATTACCCCCCACCATTGAAACATTTGTTTCCCCACCAATTCTGATCTATGAGACGCCACTGCGTGTAAACGATTAAACTAGCTATCTGGACGCATGCTGCCATAGTAGGGTACCTGGATAAGAAACCATAAAGTTACTCAGTTTTGTCGACGACCAATTCTCTACTTAATGTCCATGTTTGAAGAACAGACATCGAATGATAAATATTTGGGGGTGCTGTACTCTATTTGGGGGCCAAAACCGAAACAGAAATGAAATGGATCAGAGGAGAGTATAAGACGGATATCAGATTCTTTCAAAATGATGTCCTACAAGCTTAAAGTCATTTGAGAATTTCCGTACGAAGTTGAATTTTTCCGGAGAACGAGAGCTTTGTTTGACACCTGCGCCAGTCTTCATCTGAACCTGATCTGAAGCATGGCTACACGCGAGTAACGTGATGTAGCCTGTAATATGTTTTAGGAAAAGTACCCGTTTGATGCAGTCGGGGTTGAATGTTACTAATGTTAACATTGTGGGTCTTTTTTTATTGTACTTTTTATTTTTCATAACATGGCCACTACTGTACTGACCACACAACACTGAAGAATATTGTAATTCATTTAATTCATTCTATTACTTAATGTATTCTCCTATCGACCGCTGTACTCTAGTTCAAAAGAGGCAGCATTCAGATTAAAAAAACCCTGGGTGTTACTTATAACAGGCCGTCACAATTATTATGGACCCCAGGAAGACTAGGTGATTGCTACTGCATCAGCTCTTGGGGATCATCATAATAAACAATACAACTGCGTAATTGGCTGCATCTACCCCAGTTCTGTCCAGGCCTTTGCATCTTCCCCAAGTGTTCATACAATATAAAATATGGAATTAGATCATGTTCTTGTTTTTGTGTGTTTGTGGAGGTGAGGGTTCCAGATAGATTTTCTAAACTGTGATATGACGCAATATTTGAGAATAATCTCACAACCACATATTTTCCCTAAAGTCATTGCACTTGGCCCAGTCTTTGTTATCCACTTCATATACGTTTTAATGTATTTATTCCACAGATGACATAATTAGCCAGAAAACATGTTATGCAGTCAATAAGAACCGTAACATACCTATCTAGTAAATCAGAATTACAAACACTCAACAGGAAGATTTAAGGGGCCAAAAGAAAGTTGGGTTTAAAAAAAAACCCCCAAAAAAACCCTCTCTTGGCCTGTACCTACTTTTATGAATTGTGATGATTACTTTTAATGTTGATAATTTTTTTTCTGTCGACATTTTCTACATTCCGAGGTTAAAGCAGGAGATATGGAGTCACAGAGGGGACTGAATGAATGGGTGGGAGGGGCAGGTGGACCACTTGGTCATCCATCCATCCATCCATTATCTGAACCCGCTTATCCTGAACAGGGTCGCAGGGGGGCTGCAGCCTATCCCAGCATACATTGGGCGAAAGGCAGGAATACACCCTGGACAGGAGTACCCGGAGGAAACCCACGCAGACACGGGGAGAACATGCAAGCTCCACACAGAGAGGCCCCGGCCGACCGGGAACCCAGGACCTCCTTGCTGTGAGGCGGCAGTGCCCACTGCACCATCCGTGCACCCCCCCCCCCTTGGTCATGGATTTATAAGACTGATTTCCGATTCTTTCAAAATGATGTTCCACAAGCTGAAAGTCATTTGAGAATTTCCATTTCAAATTTTTTTTATTGTACTTTTGTTAGTTTTTTTGTATTGGCAGGGCTGCAGATAGGGGGCGATTTGAGCAAATGTTAAGAATCTGTACCTTCCGAATGTGACGTTACGGTTCAGTATGCAATAAGCTTCAAATTTAAATCAATCAATCACTCAATTCACATGTGGTTAAAGAGCACACTCTCTGCTTTTATTGTAAGTACAGCAGTTAGAATGTACAGATTTGTTTATTGACTCAATACAACAAGACAATATACATTTGTATTCATGATTGCACCTACAAGGAAAGCCAGACATGCTATCTTAATACAGCATTATTCACAACTTTGCCAAGTTGATTCAACTCATTTCTGTTCATCTTCAGTCTGGTTTTTCTTCTGCTACTACATCATAATACAGCTGAGACGGTTGCGTGGGGGTTGGACCCAAAATGCACGACTCAGAAACAATAGTAATATAAAATCAGGGCTTTATTCGGGACGAATCTCAGCGGCGTAGTCAAAACAAGCAAAGTCCATACACGTAGATCCAGCCAATAAAACAATAAATAAACCAAAAGCACGGTGCCGAGGGAAGAGGCGAACTCGTAGTCGGTAGACGTGCAGGGAGGTCCGGTAGCAGGAGAGCTGTCAGCGGGGCAGAAGTACAGGCGGGCGGCAGGCTTGTGATTATTACAGCGTCCACAACACAGTAATGACATACCAATGCAAACGTACCGTGAAAAAATCGGAAGGGTTTGACAGAATAAGATTGGTACCTTGGTTTTTACTTTGGCAGGCACACAAAGGTCAAAATGAAATGAGCAAAACACAGACAGAAAAAGATACAAGCACAATAAAAAACCCCAACCCCATCTCTTGATTTTTTATTTTTATTTTTTATAATTAGTCTTTTATTTTATTTTTTATTTTATTGTATTTAGATGGCTAAAGACATGTGTATAGCATAATTGAGTCATCTTATAATATGACTTGTATTACTGTCTAAACACGACGTCAGGTGTATCAAAGAAAACACAATAAACAACATAAGAAAATAAAATCCATCCATCCTTCATCTAATCCTTGGGTGAGATACAGGATTACACCCTGTGTGCATTGGGTAAGGGGCAGGATTACACCCTGTGTGCACTGGGTGAGCGGCAGAATTACACCCTGTGTGTATTGGGTAAGGGGCAGGATTACACCCTGTGTGCATTGCGTGAGGGGCAGGATTACACCCTGTGTGCATTGGGTGAGGGGCAGGATTACACCCTGTGTGCATTGGGTGAGTGGCAGGATTACACCCTGTGTGCATTGGGAGAGGGGCAGGATTACACCCTGTGTGCATTGGGAGAGGGGCAGGATTACACCCTGTAAAATAACTCCAAATGGGCAGTGGGGGAGGCGTATAATTTGATTCTGGCAGACTCCAATGGGGCATACCTTGGGGATATGTACCTAAAAGACACTCCCCTTTGGAAATCTCTAGTCTGCAGAGATATATATAAAGTACTTTTGACAGGCCATCGACAGGCACACACAACATTAAAGGCCATTTCATTATTTTGCCATGTTTTTGAAGCTTTCAATTTGTGTTCCATACTGATTTTTACCATCAAATAATATAAGAAAATAAACAGACAACAAATAGAGTGTAATATGTAGAAAAAAAACAGATGAAATACAGATAAAATAATTCAGATACAGATCATATATTGTAAAAGGAAGTTGGATAAAAATGCATCTTAATGGATTTAAAAGAGCCAGTGCTAGTACACAAGAGGAGGCAGTTTCAGATTCTCAGGGCATTTACAGCAAAGTCATGATCACCTAAGTTTGTAACATAGGCTCTAGGACAGCCAAAAAGCCCTCAGAGCTAACAACGGTACAATATAACTTGGTGCAAGAATGTGTAAGGTCCTGTAAGTGAGGAGTACAGGCTCTGAACATCACCTTGGTAGTCATGTAGAAGAGTTCACCTATAATACAAAATGTAGTAAAAAAACCCCCATGCCCTGCAGCCTTAAAAACTGATAAAAGCAGTTATAAAAGTGTGTTTTGAAATGGTCAAACCAAAGTTAGCTACTAAAATCATGTACAAATAGAGCCATTTCGTCGGTATAACACTTTCACAGCATCTTGCCTCTCCTTTTTGTCCCCCACGAAATAAAATCGAATGGGAGCTATGGATAGGTCTCCATTAGTTTGTTTGCCGCACTTTAGTATTATGTGTCACACAATAATACTCTCCAAGGAATCGCCACCTTAACATGGTGGAAGGGTTTGTGTGTCCCGGTGATCCTGGGAGCTACGTTGTCAGGGGCACTAGCTAGCCCCCAGTAGGGTCTCCCAAGGCAAAATGGTCCTGGGGGAGGAGCCAGAATAAAAGCGATTCAAAGACTCGATACGGCCACACGAGAACCCAGTTACCTCGCCCGGAAAAGGGAAACTGGGGCCCCTTTCTGGAGCCAGACCCAGGAGGGGAGCTCGTCGGCGAGCGTCTGGTGGCCGGGCCTTATCCCATGGCAAAAAGTCGCCGGGTGTGGATGAGATTCGCCCTGAGATGCTGATGGCTCTGGACATTGTTGGGCTGTCTTGGCTGACACGCCTCTTCAGTGTTGCGTGGAGGTCGGGGACAGTACCTGCAGAGTGGCAGACCGGGGTGGTGTCAAGCACGTTTCCAGTGGGTGTTGGACTCCGCCAAGGTTGCCCCTTGTCACCGGTCCTGTTTGTGATATTCATGGACAGGATCTCAAGGCGCAGCCGAGGTGAGGAGAGTCTCCGGTTTGGTGACCTCAGAATTGCGTCTCTGCTTTTTGCGGACGACGTGGTTCTGCAGGCTTCATCGGACCGTGACCTTCAGCATGCACTGGAGCGGTTTGTAGCCGAGTGTGAAGCGGCCGGGATGAGATGTCAGCACCTCCAAGTCCGAGGCCATGGTTCTCTGCCGGAAAATGGTGGATTGGACACGTAAATCTCACCACCACAATTGTCCCCCGCCAAAATACATTGGCATATAAAATGCAAGTTTACCCTTACATTTCATTAGACCAGTCGCCTATGGTAAAATAGACCCGGTGTTTCTGGCAAATATTGCGAGAATTTTGAGTGCCCAACCCCGTCTGTAACAAAGTTGTTAACAGCTGCATATTTACAGATGTCATGCCAATCAAGTCTCAGGAAGAAGCCATAGTGAAGAGGGATGGAAACATTTTAACTGATGCATTAAAAAAAGTTACACAATCGACCAGCATACTTGGACGTAAACTATAGGGCTTTAACTACAGATTACAACAGTGAGGTTACACTGCACAATATCAATGTAAATGTAAATATTTAATTTGGCCATTAGGCTGACTTACAATTATCTGACTTACAATGTTGACATTTAACTATTGATATTGCCAAAATAAAGCTTGAAAATGCAATGACATTTCTCAGTAATACAGCAAAAAAAAAAGAGAAAAGAAAAGACTCCTAACAGGCAGGAGGAAAATGGGAATTACAGCAACAAACACCCTCAAACCACAACACTGTTTATCCCTCCCCCTTCTCTGTGAACGAGCTGATGTTGAACCAACATTGGCTGTGGCAATTACAACCAATTTTCAACCAATGAGCTTGAATTATTGTACAGGTGTACAATATTTTGGTGCAGAGTGCCAATGCATCAATTGTATATATTGAAACCTGAATTTAAGGACTGAGTCAGTGAGCCTTTTTCCAATGATAGAAAGGGATTTACACTGGTCTTGTAACAATGTTTTAACAGAAAAACCTTACCTATTGTACCTTTAAACCAACATCAGGCATCCTGCAGTTGTTCCCCACCCAGGTGCATGGGGTTGGGGGGACATGTTAATTTCTAAAATATTTTATGAACTGAACAGTGCAGATGATGAAGATGGCAAGCAATAAGGTGACCAATGCAAACAAGACTGGCCACTTCTGTCTTGACTGATTATCACCTGTGTGAGAGAGAGAAAGAGGTTTCCTGAGAGACGGGAACATGGCAAGAGCAACAGCCACAATAAGCAGTATTAAAATGGCATGCAATACCGAGATTGCCAACTTTACTCTGATATTGGGATTGTAAAGGGATACTATGCAGAATTTATTTCCTTGTTTTGCTCCTGTATTTACAATCAGAACATATCTTCTCCCTTCTCAACCCCACCTACACCCACAAGATGAAGAAGCTCACCCACCAGTAGAATAAGGAGACATTTTGCTCTTGGGTCTGTCAGTAGCTTCATAACATCGTACAGCAGACTACAGAAACCATATGCAGCTAGCTTTAGTAAATGGTGATGGAATGGACCTACGCTAGCATCTGCTAGCACAGCACCAGTGGGGTTCAGTCTGCTCCTGCCAGGAAGCATAGTACAATTCTACAACATAAGCATGCGCACTCACACACACAAGTTTTTTGGGATTTCGGAATGAGCCCCCTACCCAAAAGATGGATCAATCTCCCAGAGATACACGGGAGAATCTCACGAAAATAAGCTGTAGTCCTGTGCAGGGGGACCCAGCTATCATGGCCAGCCAGCTAACGTATTTAACTACATTTAGTTAGCCAATAACCGCAGGTACCATGCGAACAAGGCTAACTGTACACAAAGAAGGGTCAAGCCCAGAAAGGTTCCAAACAAATACAGTTAGACAAGCAAGTTATTGGGCAGAAGAGAACAGATACAGGTCACCATAATGTATCATAGCAATGACTGAGCATAGTCTTGCATAGTATGCCTTTAAAGAAAGAAAACATAAAAACACTATTTGCTAGGTTTAATTTATCAGCAAATTTTATAAAGAACTGGAGAAATGGACAGGCATCTGATACAGATAGACATCGTTCCGGTGCAGAGTATTCATTGGTTGTTGACCAAGTGTGCAGCCACTCACCTGGACTTGTGGATGTGGGTGGAGCGTTTGGTAAAAGCACTGTAGAGTGAGAGTGAGAGTGAGAGAGAGAGTCATGGTTAACTGAAAAAAGAATGGAATGGAATGGAAACCAATTATTTTTTCAATTTAATTGAATCTGTTGGAACCAGTGGACCTGCATTGAGGGCAGGGAAGAGCCAGCAAGAACACTGGTTTGTAATGCATCCTTCAGTGTGAACCAATCTAAATTGACAGTTGGGCTTCTTTTAGCAATTTGAGTGATGGCATTTGGCTTTTCTCACATTTCTACACATTTCAGCATGAACAACATTATCGGCAAAGAGGAGAAAGGTACACAGAACCGTACTCACCCGTCACATTGAGAAAAACTCCCGCCCAATCATCGTGCTGGTCACCGCTGACAAAGCACTGAAACTCCCCCCCGTCTTCTACCGACACATTCTCCAGCCTCAGAGATACATCTCCCCCCTTTAGCCCCCCGGACCGCAGAAATGCCCGCCCGCTGAACTGCGGGGCCTGGAAGCTCTGCACCTGACCTTCCTGATAGTGAAGCACTGTCATTTGGTCGGATGGAGTCCGTTGGAACCAGTGAACCCGCATGGACTCGGCATTGCGGGGAGGGAAGACCCAGCAGGGCAGGGTAACCGAGCTTCCTGTCCCGACTGAGATCGGATCAGGGGGAACCAAAACTGAAAAGGATTCTGTGGAGGACAGATGCATAATTATTGAGAAAATGCAGATGTACCAGAGTATGAGACAATCACGTATTCTAAGTGTGCAAAAGGCTGTGACGCATTTATTTAATTTACAGTAAACGTTGTGCGTTTGGAATGCTGTAAATTATTTTTTTTACATTCGTGTTAAATATGTAAGGCTTTTGAAGTCCACTGCTGTTTGACTAGATCAAAAGCACCATGTGTGAAAAATTTCAGGAAAATAATTGGCAAAGATGTAAATATAAATGTCAAAAACCACAAACAATAAGCATCTACTGAAACGATACTGCATTTAATGCGCTGCTTTCCTGGTCTCATTAGACATATATAATTTCATACAAGTCTTAAAATTAATTTACTTCAGTTAAAGACACCATTTGATTTATTTTTATTCTTTGAAAAATAATCATGCTATAGAATTCTAATTAACCATGTCAAGCATCTCCCAAACCAAATATTTAACCCAAACAGAGCACACTCACCATCAGCAGCAGCAGCAGCAGCAGCAGCAGACAGCAGAAGAATCAAAACAACCAGGAACCGGATCAGCAACATCCCTAAAAAACAAGAAAGGGCTTATTCTAGGAAACTCAAGCAATTTCAGTATAGAAAAAAATATATATACAGCACACATACATTTTTTTGTTGGCACAGTTTAAAATGCTTCAAATTAAAATGCTCTTAATAGGCCTACAGGGGTGTACAGTGGCTTCAGAAATAATCGGGTACCTTGAATGTGTGTGGTGGGGGGGTGGGGGCGGTAGGCACCCAAAAGGTCACTCGTAGTAAACCTTTACAAAAATTGCTGAATGACAACCCGGTCTTCTGAAGCTGAAACGGTCAGCTCAGTTTACAACAAATGCACTTTCACTACCAGTGACTGGTCGAACAACTGAAAGAAATATAATGGCTGTGCAGCTATGCAAATGCGGCACTCGTGGAGTCTATAGGATCATTAATTGCCAACTTGAAGTGCTAATGATGAAATTATTGCAGTAATCATGTATGATAATAAGCTGGTCGTGAACTGACAGTGTAAAACAATGCATGCTTTGGCCACACATGAAATGCAGCAACAAGTGCTGGCAAAAAGGTCATAGAAATGAGTGTAGAATCTTATATTCTCGACAATTACATCACTATTATATACAAATATATTAATTTGAAAAAGAAAAACGACAAATTACCGGTTTTACAACATTAATCGTACCATCACCACGATGCATTTTTAAAAAAATGACACGTGGTCGACAACAGTGAAGTCTGGAAAGCAGAACACGTACACTAGGAAACGTGTAAACAATGGCGTCTCCTGAGCTCAGAATTCTATTATTGGTCCTTGATTAACAAATGTGTCGATGATCTGACTAATCAATCGGGAGTTAACACGCGGCTTCATCACATCGTGTTGAATGATGAAAACAATTTACAAAAAACTGTTTTAATCATTAAGCAGTGGCAAAGACTTCCCCTGACTTTCCTTGAGTATGCTATAAATAAAACCATTCATTCACAGAATACTCAGTACCGTCAGATATAGCCAGCTCTCCCCAATTAGGTATTATTATTTAGTAGCCTATGCCTTATGCATTTCATTATATTTGCATTACGAAATCGTGCATATTTTATCAACACTATTTGCAGACACACGTAGGCTTCTTTCTCCCTCCTTTGCCCGCACTCTGCAATGATCTGCAATGCTAACGCGGTAGATAACAGAGTGATGCATATTTTTTGATAAGTGTTGGTTAGGCTACTCAGGGGTTAATTGATTAGTCCCACCATTGAAACCTTTGTTTCCCCACCAATTCTGATCTATGAGACGCCACTGCGTGTAAACGATTAAACTAGCTATCTGGACGCATGCTGTCATAGTAGGGTACCTGGATAAGAAACCATAAAGTTACTCACTTTTTGTCGACGACCAATTCTCTACTTAATGTCCATGTAATGATAAATATTTGGGGGTGCTGTACTCTATTTGGGGACCAAAACCGAAACGGGAATGAAATGGATCAGAGGAAAGCATAAGACGGATATCCGATTCTTTCAAAATGATGTCCCTCAAGCTGGAAGTCATTTGAGAATTTCCGTACGAAGTTGAATTTTTCCGGAGAACGAGAGCTTTGTTTGACACTTGCGCCAGTCTTGATCTGTCCCTGATCTGAAGCATGGCTACACGTGAGTTACGTGATGTAGCCTATAATATGTTTTAGGAAAAGTACCCGTTTGATGCTGTCGGGGTTGAATGTTACTAATGTTAACATTGTGGGTCTTTTTTTATTGAACTTTTGTTTCTTTTTCATAACATGGCCACTACTGTACTGACCACACAACACTGAAGAATATTGTAATTCATTTAATTCATTCTATTACTTAATGTATTCTCCTATCGACCGCTGTACTCTAGTTCAAACGAGGCAGCATTCAGATGAAAAAACCCCTGGGTGTTACTTATAACAGGCCGTCACAATTATTATGGACCCCAGGAAGACTAGGTGATTGCTACTGCATCAGCTCTTGGGGATCATCATAATAAACAATACAACTGCGTAATTGGCTGCATCTACCCCAGTTCTGTCCGGGCCTTTGCATCTTCCCCAAGTGTTCATACAATATAAAATATGGAATTAGATCATGTTCTTGTTTTTGTGTGTTTGTGGAGGTGAGGGTTCCAGATAGATTTTCTAAACTGTGATATGACTCGGCAATATTTGAGAATAATCTCACAACCACATATTTTCCCTAAAGTCATTGCACTTGGCCCAGTCTTTGTTATCCATTTCATATACTTTTTAATGTATTTATTCCACGGATGACATAATTAGCCAGAAAACATGTTATGCAGTCAATAAGAACCGTACCATACCTATCTAGTAAATCAGAATGACAAACACTCAACAGGAAGAAGATTTAAGGGGCCAAAAGAAAGTTGGGTTAAAAAAAAAAACCCCAAAAAAACCTCTCTTGGCCTGTACCTTGACATGGTATGAGGGCTTTTCAATAAAACAGGACTACTTTTATGAATTGTGATGATTACTTTTAATGTTGATAATAAAAACCAAAAACCATGATCCTGGTTTCCTAATCCTGCTTTGTTGAACAGTTCAATTGGCTAATTTAATTTATCATTTAATTTCAATCATTTATTATTTAGATACCAGAGTTTAACAGTTACAAAATATATATAATGCACCAAGTAACCCAATAATACATTTCATTGTCTGAAATCAAACAATACCATACTCTTAAGTAAAAATGAACTTTATAAATGTTCTATAAAACATTAAAATGTATAAAACATTCTGAAGTTCCAAACAAAGGACCTATCTGTTCACAGTCCACTCCCATATTCCCCAAGTCACACACAATCATGTTTCCTTTTCTAAGCTGGACACATTTAGCCAGGTAATCACCTCTTAAAGTCTTACTGAGGGAGAGTGGGAGAGAGACAGGGACACACGGCTGTCATTCACGTAGCCTCCAGGTTGAAACCAAACTCCTTTGCAGAACAGGTGATCCCTGACTCCTCTCCCTCTCTACTTCTCTGTCTTAGGTAAGGGAAGTCTGTTTTTCTTTCTGCCTGTCTTATACACCCAGCAGAACAGTCTCATTATGCCTGTGTGTATGTGTGTGTATGGGTGTGTTTTAACCTCAATAACTGACATACACGTTTGTTTGTTTGTATTTACAGGTATATCACTTCATAACATATGAATGAGAATGATTTCAGAGATGAATGATTACATTTTAGACAAATGAATACAATACACATATACATTCATGCACAAAGATTGTTTAAAGATTGAATGATGGGAACTGGGCATGTCTTGTAGTAGAAGACTGCTTGTGATTTTGGAGTTGAAAAGCAGATTGAATATTCATGTTCACATGCTAAACATCCACATGTATGCAAACAGAGTGATAGCCAACGAATGGCGAACACACTTTACATATGCTTCCCTAGTGTCCATTTATATACTGTAGTGTACATAACCCTTCTTAAATTTCCCCCTGATCAGCATGTCCCAGACGGCAAAAAATGAGAAAGAGAGAGCACCTTCCACTGACAGGTGAGAGCAACAAACAATTTTTATTATATGAAATAAGGATATGAAAATATATAGGCATACAGGGAATATAGAGGCATATAGGGAACAGTTTAAAATATCAAATATCATAACAGCCTTCTATTGTAACAAAAATACCAAATCATGATTTGATCTCCATATATGGAGATATATAGGACTATTTTTTCATAGTATGAGGGAGGAATTTCCTGCTGTGGCTCAGTGTCTATCCGAGTGAAAATAATGGATGATATGACGATGATATGATAGACGGCCCCGGCTCGTATCTCCTGCGCAGTGCCTCCTCGAGACCTCTTAAGCCTGCCCTGAGAAAAGGCTCTCGCTCTGAGTCCACCCCGCCGGAAGCCACCACCCCTGACCCGGGCGCTGCCACGCCCCGCCGGAGGAAGGGGTCATCGTCAGAGCCCACCCGCCGAAAGAACAAAAAAGAGAGCGGCGGCAACAAGACGTACACCCCGCTCCTCAATGCCGTTTTCGGACAGGTGAGCATGTTCCTGCACCCCGCTCCTCAATGCCGTTTTCGGACAGGTGAGCATGTTCCTGCACCCCGCTCCTCAATGCCGTTTTCGGACAGGTGAGCATGTTCCTGCACGCTGCATCGGTCATTGCAAACATCTCTCCGCAGTAACCATCAAATGTAACGCCTTGGGCTAGCTGATTCCTCTCCACACCGGTGACATCTGGGCACTTTCACGCTCAGTCTGCACTTTCACATTCAGTCTGCACTTTCACATTCAGTCTGCACTTTCACATTCAGTCTGCACTTTCACGCTCAGTCTGCACTTTCACATTCAGTCTGCACTTTCACGCTCAGTCTGCACTTTCACGCTCAGTCTGCACTTTCACATTCAGTCTGCACTTTCACGCTCAGTCTGCACTTTCACGCTCAGTCTGCACTTTCACGCTCAGTCTGCACTTTCACATTCAGTCTGCACTTTCACGCTCAGTCTGCACTTTCACGCTCAGTCTGCACTTTCACGCTCAGTCTGCACTTTCACATTCAGTCTGCACTTTCACACTCATTACATTACAGGGTTGAGGGCCTTGCTCAGGGCCCAACGGCTGTGCAGATCTTATTGTGGCTACACCGAGAATCAAACCGCCGACCTTGCCAGGTCCCAGTCATGTACCTTAGTCTGCACTTTCACACTCCGTCTGTTCGACCTCAAGTGCAGTGACTATTTAAAGCTATACTTTACCTAAAACCTGACTGATATAATTGCTTTAGCATGTGAACAATTGAAATGAGAAGATGAACAGTGAACCTTTACATTGCTGATCAAAAAGAACATGAAAATGAGCATAGATTGAAATGCATAACTGAAATTCATACAATTATGTTTTTTAAAATAAAAACAAAACACAAAAAAAAAACCAGTGGAGTTGACTGCTCATGAGGTGCTATATGCTTCCAGCTATTTCCACCCTTCTCGAACTCAGTCATGAATTGTTTGGGAAAGGACACTGTCTTCTGCAGGTAGACCTTATATTCCATTTATAATGCCGTTAACTGGTGAAAGCACCAAGTACAAAGTGAAAGCCCGAGGATAGCATATGGTGTCTGCATTCTGTATGAAACATAGAGCTTTTCCAGAAACTTCCAGCTCGGTGAATGACTAAAGTACACAAGTGCTAGCAAAGCAAAATCTGCATCCATCCATCCATCCATTATCTTAACCCGCTTATCCTGAACAGGGTTGCAGGGGGGCTGGAGCCTATCCCAGCATACATTGGGCGAAAGGCAGGAATACACCCTGGACAGGTCGCCAGTCCATCGCAGGGCACACACACCAGTCACTCACACACTCATACCTACGGGCAATTTAGACTCTCCAATCAGCCTAACCTGCATGTCTTTGGACTGTGGGAGGAAACCGGAGTACCCGGAGGAAACCCACACAGACACGGGGAGAACATGCAAACTCCGCACAGAGAGGCCCCGGCCGACGGGGATTCGAACCCAGGACCTCCTTGCTGTGAGGCGGCAGTGCTACCCACTGCACCATCCGTGCCGCGCAAAATCTGCGTGTAACAACAAAATTATTTTCTAACAAACATCCTTGAATTTTTGGCAAATTAAGTCAATTTGGATTTGTCCGAAACATTTTTCCATTCATGTTCGCGTGAATAAAATTGAATTTGAGCTGGTGTGAAAGCAACCCTAATTTTAGTTTTGTCAGATATTTCTTCATGGCAACATTATGTTCATGACAATATTAGTCAGAGTTAAAAAACCACCTTCAAATCCCATCAGGAAATGAGTACTAATAGTCTGTGGTCAAATGTTGATTTCCTAAAGTGCAATGCAAGGTAACTTGTTTTTTTTGTTTTTTTTGTTTTGTATTCTTAAATCGACTATAACAGGAAAACTTACTATTTGAAATTGGATGAAAATAAATTCTCCCTGAGAATTTGTTCAGTTGTCTTGGAGAAAAATGGAGAGCTTGAGACATTTTATATTTTACAGCCCTCTCCAGAAACCATCTCCCAGACAAGCACTTGATGAGGCCCGAAAATATGCCACTGACTGCTGGTTGCATTCTCTCTCTCCTTCTAAAATATAAATACAGTATGAATGTTCAAACAGAATTGACCTGGAGTCTGATGCTTTTGAAAACATACAGGAGCTTTCACCAGCACCTGTGATCACTCTGTACTAATCATATAGTTGGGATATTACCCTATATCTGATTATGTTGTCCAGAAACACAGCAGGGCCTACAGAAATGCCATGATTCTGGAGTAGTGCTGTCCTAACACACCAAAAGTTTAATGACCCAGAGACAGGAATCAGCACCACCATGTGTAGAGTGTACTGTATGGTACTGGATCAGCTGTAATGTGGTTTTACATTGTTCTGTTGCAATAAATCCCCTTTGCTATAAGCAACCTGTTTTGATTCATGGATTAGAAAAAAAGGGAAGTTTATAGAGTCTCATAGCACTGCAAGAGGTTAACCCCTGTAATTTCCTAATCCCAGTAGAACAACAGTATTAATAGCCCATCAGCACAGATTAGTGTCACGCTTAATCAGTCACGCTAACCAAGGATATGGAGGACGAGAATAATACCGAAAGTTTTTAACCACACTTTCTGTGCAGGTTCCTCTTTTGGCTTAACAAATCATGCAAGTGTGCAGTATGTTAGTCCACTTCCTGCCACACACACACACAAATTAGCAGATGTGTTATTCTTTAGGATTGAACTACAAAAATATGAAATAATGTGTACAGTGGTGTGAAAAAGTGTTTGCCGCCTTCCTGATTTCTTATTTTTTTGCATGTTTGTCACACTTAAATGTTTCAGGTCATCAAACAAATTTTAATATTAGTCAAAGACAACACAAGTAAACACAAAATGCAGTTTTTAAATGAAGGTTTTTATTATTAAGGGAGAAAAAAAATCCAAACCTACATGGCCCTGTGTGGATTGCCCCCCCCCTGTTAAAACATAATTTAACTGTGGTTTATCAAACCTGAGTTCAATTTCTCTAGCCACATCCAGGCCTGATTACTGCCACACCTGTTCTCAATCAAGAAATCACTTAAATAGGACCTGCCTGACAAAGTGAAGTAGACCAAGCGCAGCGACGACTCATCCAAGAGGTCACAAAAGACCCCACAACAATATCCAAAGAACTGCAGGCCTCACTTGCCTCAGTTAAGGTCAGTGTTCATGACTCCACCATAAGAAAGAGACTGGGCAAAAATGGCCTGCATGGCAGAGTTCCAAGACGAAAACCACTGCTGAGAAAAAAAAAACATTAAGGCTCGTCTCAATTTTGCCAGAAAACATCTTGATGTTCCCCAAGACTTTTGGGAAAATACTCTGTGGTCTGATGAGACAAAAGTTGAACTTTTTGGAAGGTGTGTGTCCCATTACATCTGGTGTAAAAGTAACACCGCATTTCAGAAAAAGAACATCATACCAACAGTAAAATATGGTGGTGGTAGTGTGATGGTCTGGGGCTGTTTTGCTGCTTCAGGACCTGGAAGACTTGCTGTGATAAATGGAACCATGAATTCTGCTGTCTACCAAAAAATCCTGAAGGAGAATGTCCGGCCATCTGTTTGTGACCTCAAGCTGAAATGAACTTGGGTTCTACAGCAGGACAATGATCCAAAACACACCAGCAAGTCCACCTCTGAATGGCTGAAGAAAAACAAAATGAAGACTTTGGAGTGGCCTAGTCAAAGTCCTGACCTGAATCCTATTGAGATGCTTTGGCATGACCTTAAAAAGGCGGTTCATGCTCGAAAACCCTCCAATGTAGCTGAATTACAACAATTCTGCAAAGATGAGTGGGCCAAAATTCCTCCACAGCGCTGTAAGAGACTCATTGCAAGTTATCGCAAACGCTTGATTGCAGTTGTTGCTGTAAAGGGTGGCCAACCAGTTATTAGGTTTAGGGGGCAATCACTTTTTCACACAGGGCCATGTAGGTTTGGATTTTTTTTCTCCCTTAATAATAAAAACCTTCATTTAAAAACTGCATTTTGTGTTTACTTGTGTTGTCTTTGATTAATATTTAAATTTGTTTGATCTGAAACATTTAAGTGTGACAAACATGCAAAAAAATAAGAAATCAGGAAGGGGGCAAACACTTTTTCACACCACTGTATATTATAAAATTGGTGAATGTGGATGATACAATAAATGTATGAAATAGTAATTCAATATACTTTTTTCAATATGCAATTTGTGATTGGTTTTAAAATGGTATTTATTTAAATACATTTTAAATTTATTTATTTTTTAATTTGTTGGTTTCCTGCTTAGGAGAGAGAACTGTCAACAGTAGAGCTGGATGGTGAGTATTTATCAGTAATGATTAGTTGAAGGTAAGGTAGTGTTCTCTTATATAGTCATGTGCACAGTAATGTAATGTAATAATACTTTTTTTTTTTCCTTACCAACAAAAAACAAATTCACCTGTGGCTTCTTGTATTTATAGTTTCAGTCAAAATAATTGCTGTTTTTGAAAATGGCTGTACAACGGGTTAAAAGTTGTTGGTTTTATCCTGTGCTTCAGAGCTGAACCAAGCCTTCAAGGAGTTTGACTATGACCAAGATGGCTACCTGAACTACAAGGACGTAGCTGAGTGCATGAGGACCATGGGGTACATGCCGACGGAGATGGAGCTCATCGAGATCATCCAGCAGATAAAGATGAAGCGTACGTGCAACTGTGTTGATGCTTTAGACCAGGGCTGCCCAACCCTGTTCTTGGAGTGCTACCATCCTGTAGGTTTTCACTCCAACCCTAGCAAAGCACCCCTCATTCAACAGCTAGAGCATGGCTGCCCAACCCTGTTCCTGGAGATCTACTGTCCTGTTGATTTTCACTCCAACCCTAACAAAGCACACCTCATACAACTGCTAGAGCAGGGCTGCCTAACTGTGTTCCTGGAGATCTACCGTTCCTCTAGGTCAGTGGTCTCCAACCCTGGTCTACTGGGTCTGCTGGTTTTTGTTCTTATCCTGCAATTAACTATAATCAACTGCTCTAATTTAATTAATTAACTCACCTCACCTGGTTACCTGGGTCTCAACAGGTGCTGATTTTAAGGTGAAAACAAAAACCAGCAGACCCAGTAGCTCTCCAGGACCAGGGTTGGAGACCCCTGCTCTAGTTTTCATTTCAACCCTAATTTTGAAGACCTCATCATAATAGGTGAGAACCTCCAGGGTTGTAGATCTGCATGTACAGGGATGGACAGGACCATTTTGTGTTTGTTTTTCTGTGAAGGCAATGCGCTGCATTATTACTGGTGCTGACCATTGGTTTGTTGCACTGCAGTGGGAGGCCTGGTTGACTTTGATGATTTCTGTGACCTCATGGGACCCAGAATGACAGAGGAGACAGCCCATATGGTGGGCGTGAGAGAGCTGCAATGTGCCTTCAAACAGGTGAGGGTGTGTTATGAATGTCCGTAGTAACCCAAGTTCTAAAACGGGGCGGCCTGTAGTGTAGTGGTTGATGTAAATGACTGGGACACGCAAGGTCGGTGGTTCTAATCCCGGTGTAGCCACAATAAGATCTGCACAGCCATTGGGCCTTTGAGCAAGGCCCTTAACCCTGCATTGCTCCAGGGGAGGATTGTCTCCTGCTTAGTCTAATCAACTGTATGTTGCTCTGGATAAGAGCGTCTGCCAAATGCCAATGTAATGTAATGTAAAACTGCACACTGTCAGACATATTTTACATGGCAAGTTTCTAAAAGCTATGGGAATTTACCCCCCACCCCCATAGGGGCTTTTAAGTCTTGTCCAGTGACTTAACATCTTATCTACAGTATGTTACTGTAAGTGTTTATTACAGGTGACATGACATGGAAAATCTGTCAGGTCATCTCAACATTCACTTAAAATTTTGCATAGAATGCTTGTATTCAGAACCTCCTTTCTCCTCCTCTTGCCTGTTGTGTTCCTGATGTAGTTTGACTTTGACGGTGATGGACGGATCACCCACGAGGAGCTGAAGGAGGCCATGAAGTCTCACCTGGGCGTGAAGCTGAAGAAGGGAGAACTGGAGGAGATCCTTAAAGAACTTGACCTCAACGGCGACGGAAACCTGGACTTTAACGGTGAATTAATAACGCAAAGACTTATGCAAACGGCCTCACTCAATAACATACAGATGTACAGATTCAAGATGCGAATGACCTCCATCAAAAACACACAGCCGTCCATACACATCCCTAATTGGGAATGTCAAGTAAATGATACAGTAGTCACATAATACACTGCAAAGAGTAAGGCCGAAAGACGGGTCTTGGATTTGTCTTGTTTTCAATGTGCACTCTTACTTGTATCAATGTATTTGCAGAGGACTACACAGTAAAATGTTCCGTGTTAAGTCAACTCTTACAGAATATACATGGTCCCTATTGGACTCTTTAAGATTTGAATCAACACTGGACATTTTACTTTGTAGCCCACACGCAAACCCTGAATTAAGGAGCTGAATATTTGTTCATAAAAATAAATACATTTTACAAAGCCTATCCACAAGCATGTTCGCTTTTACCACATATCCCTTCTGAAGTGTTCAGAGTGATAGACTAAAATAAACAACACCCTGTGTTGTTAAGCCTTTTTGACAATTCCATTAGGGACAAACCCACTCCCCCACCACCAGTACATTTTGCAGATGTAGCAAGACAGTGAAAAACTGAAACCGATTTAACATGCAGGGAGAGCACACATTATTGCCAAAGAGAAATGTGTACAAGTGTTGGATTGTATTTCTCAGTTTGAACAGCGAACGTATTTTCCTGCACCTCTCTCTAGAGTTCGTTATGATGCTGTCCTCACAGTAGCGAACGTTATGGTTGGTGTGGATCCACGGCCAGGAAAAGACTACGTCACCTGCTTCCTGGATTGTCATGTTGTGTCATGGATGTCCATGAATATAGATACAATCATGTGTATGTGCAGGTAATATTTATTCAGGATTGCCAACGCCATTCAAGTTTATATTGATGGCACTGGAATATCGGATAAGTAAAAATTAATCATTTTTTATTCCTGTGATTTCAATTGTACGGTTAATTTCAGTAATATAATGCATGTTTTCTGCATGTTTGTGTGATAGAGACACAGACAACTCCTTAAGATAAACAAGATATCAATTAATTCATGGCATGGCTTAATACTGTGATCATATACAATGGATTTGAAATTAAAATGATTTCATAAATGATATCACATATCGGGTACAAAATTATTTTATTAAAAATGGATAACTTAACACATTGCGGTCAAAGCAGAATCTGCCAAATTGGTGATTTATACAAACAACAGAGCAAATATTAGTGTATTTATACAACAATGCAGCAAAATACTGACTTGAAAAGCCTGTTGTAGAATTACCAAGGAAACAGGAACACAGCCTCTACAATGCACTGTGCCATAAAACAGAATGCAAAATGGTATAAGGCAATATCCCCTGTCACACAGGCCAGCAAAGAAACACTAGAAACACTTATTTTTTAGAAGACATGACAATTGCTCAGCAGGACTGATCTTCTGAATGTGCCATATTCAATAACAGTCAATCATAAACAGAATTATGAACAAACATTGAGATTGTTGTAAGCATGACTGCACTCATGACATGGAAATAGTTATGGATGAAATAGCTGGTGGATCATTCAACTTTGAAGACCGGGAAACCATACAACTGCTCAGACCAACATCACCAGCACAGATTAAAACATTCTTATTTGTCAATATTAAATATTCTAAACCCACTTTTAACACACCAATGAGTCTTTTAAACATTCATAGTTCACAGAAACAGATAGCAGAATAAACACAATACATCACTTTGCTTCGGTACCAAGGTGTAAAAAAACACACGGATGAAAGAACCTGCACACCAAGATGCTTTCAGATGAATTTTAGTGTAAACTTTTAACTTTTTGCAGTGGAACCCCCTCCCCCCCCCCAAAAAAAAAAAACAGGAAGCATCTACACCTCTCATGCACGTCTCAGTTTGTTCCTTTGAGAATGTCAGAATTTCACAGAAATTGCTTAAAAATGTCCTATCCCAACACACAGAAGAGCAGGCAACAGCTCACCTTTGTGAAGACTACAGACATAGGCCACAGCCATCTGGGTAATGTAGTGTTGCTAAAAATGTAGAATTCCACAGAGGAGATCCACGCTGCAGTCTGCTTGGTTGGCAGCCAGAGTGGGGGCGGGACCTGGATGGCACTGGGGAGAGGATTTGAGGCGCTACTAGTTGTGGTTGCTCTGCAGGTAGGCGAGGATCTGCTGGATCTTCCCCAGCCTCTCTTTCAGGGACAACATGGAGAGCACAGACAGCTGGTACCGCGGGTCCACAGGCAGCACGGCCAGCAGCCACCAGCACCAGGCTGGCCCATTGGGCGTGGCCTGCAAGTGAAAGAAAGGCCTCAGTTATCGTAAGGACTCTGCCTGGGCTGTCATGGAAACAGCATTACCACTATCATATGAGCGAGACTCTCTCCAGATGTTCCATCAGGAGGAACATCTCGTTTTGATCACATTACCTGTTTTTATTATTTTTGATTTGCTTTTGTTTTGTTTTTTTTACCAGAAACACGAAACATTGGATCAATGAGATTCTTCATAAAAAAAAAAAAAAGAACAACACCAAACGGAGCTTACTAAGACGCGAGAGACTACAACCCGGATGTCTTTACCTGTATGTCGGACTCCCGTTCGGGCATGGGGCCAAAGTGCTGCAGAATCTGTCCCCGGA
Organism: Conger conger; assembly: GCF_963514075.1. NCBI lineage: Eukaryota > Metazoa > Chordata > Actinopteri > Anguilliformes > Congridae > Conger > Conger conger. Next base: position 8,610,472 of record NC_083767.1, read on the forward strand.
AGCGGCTCTTCAGTTTCTGGAACCAGGAGCAGGCCTGCTGGTAAACCTGGTCGTGAAGCTCTCTCAGTTTCAGCAGTCCCTGCTCACTGTCCACCTGAGAACCCGTGGAGAGAGGATTTAATGAGGCATATGGGCTTGGGACTTACTGTATGGGTCATAAAACGCTGCAGAAACATCTTGTAATAAGATTTAAACGTCTTTTTTATTCTCTCAGGTAAAATATATGCTTGTTTTAAGTTACTTGCCCCATTGGCAAATGCGTCAAACTCACATTGGTAATAGTATTGTCTTGTTTAGTGAGTAATAGAAGAGTAAGTAAGATTCTAAAGTCTCAAGACTTAGTTCAGATTGACTTTTTTTTTTTCTTTGTCATTTCGGCAATGCAAAAAAAAAAAAACACAACAACCTGCAAACACGGCAAAAACTGATACCTTCGTATCCTCCAGGAACTGGATGTCTGCGATGTTGTACCCGTCCCTCATCCCCCGGCTCATGACCTGGAACCTCTTCCAGCCGACGGTGTCCACCACCGACCGCCCGTCGGAAAAGAAGTGCGTGCTCCGGATCTGCAGCATGCAGCCGTAGTCTGCAAACCTGCATGAAATGCATTAAAAGTACATTACATTTCACACACACAAAAAAACACCAAATCCCACAAAGCACCGAGCATAAATAACCACCGACCGATAAGACACCGGGCTAAATCTTCCCTGTTCTGTGTACGGAAGCACATCATTGCGGAATTGGTGTTCATTGTCATCCACCGTTCGGGAACAGTTTCAACCTGGCAAGACATAGCTTTCCTTTTTTTCCCAAAAAAATCATGGGACCCGAAATGTGCGCACGCTCACACACTCACACACACACACACACAGTAAATGAATAAGGAAGAAATAAGAACCGGGAGCTGACCCTTTCTGCGGGTCGCTGATGCACATGCCGAATCGACTGGCCCCACTTTCCATGCACCGGCGGATCATCAGGCGGTATCTGGGCTCGAAGACGTGCAGAGGACAAGGCACAGTCGGGTACGCCATAGTGCACACAAACATCGGGACGTTCTTCGTCGGACTGTGGATCAAAGAGCCAGCAGACTGTCAATGACGAGAACACAGAGTCCACCATTTCCCAACAGAAGAGATACGCATCGAAATCAGGACAGGAACAAAGTGTAGGCTACATTTTAGGGGCACACCATTACGTGCTTTTCAGTAACATGGTAAAATGGCTGCCAGCAAGGTGCATGATGGGAAATCACCTTTCGCAGGTTCCAAGTTTGCAAAGACACAAACAAGCACAATGGGCTACTTTCCACTTTGACCTCAGTGAGCCTTAAAAACTAGCTTGGGTGTGTAGGAACATGTCATTATGCATTGTATTATTTTGGAGACCTCAGTATGCTTAATGGGTTAGGCTTAGCTATGCAACGGAACAGAATTTTTATTTTTTATTTGAACACTTACTCAGAGATGCCCTCAATCTCCTCAAAGTGCATTTTGTGTCTCTCCAAATGTTGCTCAGGCAAGTGTGTTTTAATCAGGCCGTCCAAAACTTCTGTAACGCTGTAATGCCTAGTTGCTAGGTACTGCAAAAAAAAAAAAAAAAGGCAGATTATGTAATCGAACAAAATTAATTAATTCCAAAGCAGTCAGGCCAGGAGAACCACAGAATATTTACAGTAACTAGCTTGTCAGTGCCTGCATACCATTCACCCACTATACTATATCACTGTACCAAAAATATTTAATGAATATTTAAGGAATTTCCTTCATGAATGTTCAAGATGCATTAAAACTGGAACAGGTGGAAATCTTTACATTACATTACATTACATTATTGGCATTTAGCAGACGCTCTTATCCAGAGCAATGTATACAGTTGATTAGACTAAGCAGGAGACAATCCTCCCCTGGAGTAATGCAGGGTTAAGGGCCTTGCTCAAGGGCCCAACAGCTGTGCAGATCTTATTGTGGCTATACCGGGATTAGAGCCACCGACCAGTCATTCACCTTAACCACTACGCTACAGGCCGGCCCTTTATATGAATGACAGAGTTTGCAGGGCTACAAACACACAGCAGGGGGCAGTATCACAAAGCAGAATTTCTGAGTTAACTGGATAGCTGTACTGAGTAAAACCTAGAACCCTCCTAAATCTGGAACATGGGCTGAAGTTAAAAAGAGCTGTTCCAGGATTTAGTCAGCAGAGTTATCCAGCTAACTCGGTAACCCTACTTTGTGAACTACCTCCCTGACCATTTTATTGGTCTATATAGTACAATCTCCGAAGACCCACCTCTTTGAGACTGTCTTTACAGAGAGGACACTGGGTCATGTGATCCAGGCACCGCTCCAGACAGCTCCTACAGAAGGTGTGTCCACAGGGCGTGGTGACCGGCTCATAGAACAACCTGCCGGCGGACCACGAGACAGCGAACATCAGCATAACATTCCCCAAAGAAAAAGAACTAAACAGGCACAGTACATCAGAATAATATATAATATAGTACGTTATATGGCTTGCTAAGTCATTCTGGTTAAACAAAAATGTCACAACAATAAATAAACATAAAACGGCAATATATGAAACTGTCTTGAGAATATTCTAGAAGGGTGCAGGGAGTGTCAGCCCAGGTGAGTTTATGGATTCCATCCGCAGCGTGGTGCACTCACCTCATACAGAGGGGGCACTCCAAATCACTCGCCTCCACTACCACAGCAGAAGCCTTTCTACAGGGGGGAAGGGTGAAGCCCACTGCTGCCTCCATGTCTGGACAACAGAGAGCAGTGACATAATGTTAGCACACACAGACACACAGGCGCATGTTTGCCCAGACACACACAGACCGACACAGAAACACACGCACATGTATGCTCAGACACACACAGACCGACAGAGACACACACACGCATGTATGCTCAGACACACACAGACACGCACAGGTCTTCCAAAGGGCTCTCACCTCCTAGCTTCCTGTGCTTGCTCCCTGCTCTGTGGACAGCCGAGGGCTCGGCCTCGGAGATGGACAGTTTCCTCTTTAACGGGACCGGTCCTCTGTCCCGTCTGCCCAGCTGAGGTGTGGAGCGCACCCTCCTCAGGCCCTCCTGGGCCCCCGACCCCCTCAAAAGGCCAGGGGGTTGCAGGAAGGCGACCTGGCTGAGGCCAGCCTGCTCGTTGCTCTCAGACGAGCTCACTGCATCACACCTCTGAGCGAGGGAGAAAAACAAATCCGCTTTTCACACCCCGTATAAACGCCAGTCTCAGAACTACAAAAGAACAGGGTCCGAGACGATCCCCCACCTTAACCACATCCACGCCAAAAACCAAAACATAAGTCAATTTCAACAAGTATTTTAGTGCTTATATTGAGACTTGGAATCTTATAACTTGAACTTTTTTGCAAAAGTAAAACAAAAATATTGCCTATTAGGTAAGACGGTTTGACTCGTTTTAAGATTTGCCAATGGGGTAAGAAAATATCCCTTGTCTAGCACAGTAAGTTAAAACAAGCCAATATATTCTACTTGAGAAAAAAAAAAAAAAAAGATCTTAAAAGGTACAATAGGTAAGATTTGTGTTAAAATATTACTAGACCATTGTAAATCCCTTCCTATCATTGGAAAAAGGCTCACGGACTCACCCTCTGCCTGTGTTCATAGTCCTTAAATTCAGGTTTCAAAATATACAATTGATGCATTGACACTCTGCACCAAAATATTGTACAGCTGTACAATTATTCTAGCTCATTGGTTCCAATTACTTCAGCACGTTCACAGAGAAGGGGTGGGTTAACAGTGTTGTGGTTTGATTGTGTTTGTTGCTACAATTCCTTTCTGAAATTACCCATTGTACCTTTCAGTCTTATTACAACAGTAAAATTCTTTGTGTGTTCCTCTTGCCTAAAAAAAACGATACCATAAGCCAATATATTCATCTTACAGAATTGCAATGCTATTACATGAAACACAAAGAACAACTCATAAAAGAAACTATGCTTGTTGGGAGGGAGGAAAACCGCTCTTGATGAGGGCTTTACCTTCTTGTGGTACAGGCGTGTGACGGGTGGGGTTTCGCCTTGGCTGTCAGCCAACTGCATTTTGCTGTGCAGTCCAGGGGAGGAGCCAAGAGCCATTTCCTGTAGGCCCTGTTTCACCTTCTCACAATCTGGTGACACCAACTCGTACACAATCTGCAAGAAAAAAAAGAAAAAAAAAGAAAAGAAAGAAAAATCATAATTATATGACTAATCGCTTTGAATTTCTTTTGCAGGGTACTGGACATTTCACTGTGTACCATCCTTATTGGAATCTGTGCTCCCCCCACTGGCAGGCCTGAGGCCCTGCAATTTGCCAGCTGTATAAATCTGTGGGGAAGTTGCGGCTCACTGTCGACAAAGATTTGCAGCGATTTCACTTCCCACAGAAGCCATATCAGTACGTTACTGTGTAAAAACTATAATGCTCTAGTTTCAAGAAGCACACTAGTGCACAGAGATCAGGATGTTCTGCCATCTCTGTAGGAGGAATCCCTCATCAGTAATTTCCTTGAAGTCTTTTCCTGGAAAAGGCAGTTTCTTATGCAAGCAGTACTAAGAATTCTTCGTATTCGGTTACCCACTGGGCAAATCCCCCCCCCCCCCCAAGACAAGATAAGCTGGTATGTCTTTTAATTAATGACAAAGCAGATGAAAAAAAAATTCTGTTGCATTTACCAGCTCAATAAACTAGTAATCATAATTCTGTGGAGTTGTGGTTCACTGTCGATGAAGATTTTGAGAAATTTAGCTTCCTAGAGAAGTTTTATCAGTGGGTTATTGTGTAAATACTACAACACTCAGAATGTTCTGCCATCTCTGTAGGGGGAATCCCTTATCAGTAAGCAAAATTGTCTTTTCTTGAAAATGGCAGTTTCTTATGCAAGAATTTCTAAGCATCTTTTCTAAGTCCACTGACTTTTCCTAGCAGAACCATGGTAATGTTATGCAACTTTACACTTCTTTACATCACCTTGTAAAATGCTATAACAAGCAAGTCCTTATACAAGAGAATAAATGAAAGACCCAAGCTATTCTAAGCATATTTGCTAAGTGGAAAATTAACTGAATTATATTTAATTATGGCGATGGTGAGGTAGGCCACAGCGAGAGAGAAGGCACACGGCTTACATACACAGCTCTTAAGTATTTTACACAACCCTTATTTAAACAAGCAATTTGGAAAGAACACAACTGGCAAATACATGCACAGAACAAAGCCAATTTACACAGATAAATATATACATTTCAATTGCTGCAGTCAAGGAAAGCATATTAGGATGAACCATATTAGGATAATTATATAAAACTCTGAAACGGGTGGAGCACGACAAAAGAAGTAAAACTGATTCAATAATTTTTAAAAGTACCTTTTCAACTTCCTTTTTGGCCGGGGTGAAATCCCCGTCTAGTGCCAGACACCGGAGAAACTCCTGCAGCGATTTGGTGGTGCAGCCCATCTTCTGGAGAATCTTGCCTTTCTGGAAATACACCTGAGAGAAATCAAAGTCCCCATGAAGATAATACGGCATGACCCAACCAAGAGAACCACAAACACCAGTAATGTAAATTACTGCAGTTCCATGAATTTCCATGAATTAAAACATCCATTACAACATGCCACGTTGCATATTTACATTATCAATATTGGATGTTCTGCGCTAGTTAGCTAACATACCTCAGGCCAGTTGGGTGAGTTTAAACACAGCTCTTCCAGGTCCTTGAGAGCCGACTCGTAACGTTTCAGTCCAGCGTATGCCTCAGCTCTGCATATCCTCCCCAAGACCTCACCTGGATGTGGAAGAGAGAGGAACAAAGTTTGCCAAACATAACTGGGCACGTCACTACGTTCCCGGTGCCTTTGATAACACAAGACAGGACATGCAGGTCTTTAATTTGCTTGGTTTATACTACCACGCCCATTTGGTGCATGTCAGGATGCCAAATAAGAAGTCGTGGTGAGTACACTTTTCTAGTAATGTACTGAACCGTGTGTAATTGTGTATGCATGGCGCAGGGACTGTAAGGAAATACACATATTAGTCACACAAAGGAATTCATTTATATAACTTTGGAATCTACATTAGATTGCATAACCTTGCACTTCAAAAGCTTCATAGACAGCTGTACTGGAGAGCTCTGGACTGTTTCAGAAAGTCATCTCAAAGCATATTTTTAGGCTAGATCATATGAACTGAATGCTTCTTTAATAAAAAATAATAAAAAAGCACACCCAACAACTATACATTATGTACAAGATAACAAACAGGTGTTAACGTGAAGCAGGCTTACATTTCTTAGACATTCGTATATTCAAATGTATAAGCAAATCAGGTCATGGTAAAATACTTCAACTTCAATACTTCCTATGTGCCACATTGTGTACTGTCAGCTGGTCGCTATGATCTCTTTATCAAGTTAACACAAGTTAACACATCTGTGTATCTAGATTTAGAATAGTTAAGTGACAAAAGAAATCTTGGTGAGTAGTAAGGTGAGTGGTGTATATATCGGTCTAGACTTTAGTGTTCACAATGTAGGCTACTGGGCCATGCCATATATGTGCCATACACGTGTCATATGGGTTTACATATGATATTTAAAAATCATTCTATGATTTAAGTCATACATATTAACACAACATTACACATTACTGGATATAAAAAATTAATTCCAACAGTGAGCACTGGCTACTGCAGCAAAATACATAGAAAGCCATATAGTTTTACTCAAGAAAAATGCATCAGCAAAACAATTGGCACCCCAAAATGTGTACAATATTAGCTGTAAAACGTTTGACAGCTATGAAGGTTATAAAACGTTTTCCTCTTGTCACGACCGCGCTTACACAACGTGTTTCTACGTGCACGCTGCTGCAGTTACACAATACCAGGTCGTATGAGGTTTATATGACAAAGAGGTGGCGACAGCTAGGTTACATAAATGATCACTGTTTTAACAAACAAAATGATCGTGACGGTATTTTTCTCTATATAAAAATCTGGGAAACAGTAGCCTACAATCCTTAGTTACTGTTAGCAAAAACTAAAAACGATAAAGATCTTCTCCTGTCCAATACGCTTAGCAAGCTAACTTAGTTAACTAAAGAACGAGGGCTTCACGTTACCTGACTTGATCATATTACTGGACAGAACCAAAGCTTCTTCATAGCGTCGTCTTCTAGACAGTTCTTCAATTTCCAAAACGACTTTAGACACGTTTGTCTCATCGGGGAACCATTTTTCCAGGAGGCCTGAGAGTATCACATTGGTTCTGTGTGGTTGCCTCGAACCGCACCTCGTATCCACATCATTATTACAGAGCTTGCATTTTGAAAACAGTTCTCGTTGCAAACAACGTTTGCAATATGTGTGTCCACAAGCGACAGTCATCGGTTCACTAAGAAATCTATGGCAGCCCGGACAGCAAAACTTATCTCCAGGGTCATCCCTGTGGATGTCCTCCTTCGATTGTATTGTCTTGTCGGTGTCTGGACCGTATTCCACTTTGAAATTCCGCAGAACGCAGTCCACTAAAGTGCTAAGTTGTTCTGGTCTCATAGGTCCATACCTTATCGCCACTGAAAACAAATCAATTGCTTCTTTTATACGATTTTGTGATGCCAACGTATCAGCTTTTTGTAAAATGAGTAACTGGTGATCTTTACTATCCTCCTCATCCCATGCCATTTTATAAACGAAATTATCCGGAATTACAAATCTTCCACTGTCGGAATTCAGGACAGACATAGCTTCTAGCTAATACCATGCATAGCGTTAGATTTGTTTTTATATAATCCGATACATCCAAGCCTATACCCTACAATACTAAGCGCTGTTTATGGATGGCACCGTGGAATGATTTAACCCTGTAGAATAACTACTGTCAGTTCAGTTTTATTACGTAAAATATCTACCACGTGGTAATGAGCTCGCACTGTCATTGGTCGAATGAGCCCTATTACAAAACCCCGGTTGAGAAGTTTCATAACTTCCCGGAGGAAGTAGGTCGTGCCGGTAACAAGCTGGCAAGCAACAGGGCAAGCAATCGGACAAGCAATCATGCATTACAGGTCTGACTGCAACGTATTAAATGCCTGTATTCCAGTTTGTACTCTATGGAAGCGCTTTCCCAGAATCGTCCTCCGCTTAAGATTCTGGATTCATCTTCCGTTCAGATTCAAGAGTCAGACAGGCCATCAAGAACATACATTAATCTAGTCTGCCAAAACAAGCTAAGTCTAGTCTATAATGCCTTAAGACTTTTGGCTAGATCTGTGACTGTGACGTTTCCCATATGTCATGTGTTTTATTCGTTTTGTTTTGAACTGCCCATAGGACGTATTTTTTAAATGTATAGGCTGTATTGTCTACCTGCAAACGCGCCTGTTTACACAACACACAATTACTGCACATAGACTTTAGCCGTCGTTTCAAATGGAATAGAATACCCGACACAGCTACAGTACGTCATTGGATAACTAAAAGGTTACTCATTCTGTATGCTGCGGTCTGAATCATGATAACTAGGAGATTATGTACATGTTTACCAAGATAAACAGGAGTGTTCAACTGGTAACTTTAAGGGTAACTAGGGCTGCATATAATCTGTTAAATCAAATTTACAAAAAGATAAGGGGCAGAAAACAAGATGAAGATTAAGCCTAGTCCTTGACTAAATTCAATTCTGAATGGAGATTCTCCACGCAAAACTAATTTTAGTCTAAGGCTAAGCTTAATATGTGTATCTGAAACTGGCCCATGGTTTTTTAAAAGTAATGCCCTTGCAGTGTTTTGACAGAATGTATCTGCCACTGTTGAAATGTCTCACTAGAGGGAGCCCACTTACTACAGATGAGTAATGATCTTTTTCAGAGGCCCAATTAATAAGCAAGACAACAGGTGAGTAGACATAGCTCTGGACTATATTAATGAGTGCCAGCCGAATACATATTTGATTACTGAATTTATAACTTTTTTGCATGAATTACTGTAACCACTAGCCAATGGGGATGTCTATAGACATTCAGTAAATTTCATTAATAGCTAAACCAAAATGCATGCCATAAACAGTGTATTTGTACGAATCAGATTTTATATTAGTTTGTATTAAAAAATACACAAGTCTATTAAAATTCACCCCCATACTGCAAAATATAATTGGCACATGTATTCTTCTTTATGACTGGCTTAATGTACACAATTCAAGAAAAGGAGTATCTTTCTTATTGCGCATAATTTTAAAATGAATTATGATGCAACAATAAGTTAAATGCTAAAATGTTATACATAGGTATATTGAAAAATAATCACAGATTATTGCATTTTCTGTTACTTCGCTAGTGCCAAGTGTGTTCTTGAATAGCACTGCATACCTATTTGCATTGTTAAGCAGTGTTTGCATGTGATGAGAATTAGACAGGGTCCAACAACATTACCGCATTTCCATGGTGACAGCAATCCAGTAAAATGCATGTTAAAATGGCCCATCATCTTCAAATCACCTGCTGTTCCATGCATTATGCTATGGTGTACTCATTATTAACAAAGCCCATGCTATTATGGCACTCTACTGTTTCCTCTTTCCCAGCTCATCACCGCCACCGCCACCACCAAACACAATCACTATGGAAAATAGTACTTATCACCAGTCAATAGCTCATAACCTGCAAACAATTCACAATTTCAGTGTAATTCATACCAGCAAGCTACAGCTTAGGTAATCACGATTCTCCTTTTTTGTGGTGGTGCTATGTTTTATTTGGTGAGTAGGGCTCCTGGTGGATAATTATGCTAATAGAGAATAATGAACATAAATGCTATTATTTAAACAGCAAGTGGATGTAATGCATGCATTTATCAAGTTAATCTTATTAGATAACTGAAATGAAAATTCATAAACCTGAATTATGATATTAAAATAAATGTTTTTGTGTGTATAAGGAGTAACACAAAGGAGCTATAAATTAATTTTCACCTTCAATGTGTTTGTGCATACAAAACATGCATTCATGTATTAGCATGAAATACATATTCCAGGAAATCAGAAACCTTAGTTTTCCTTAATATAGAAAAGCATCTTTGACATGAATCTTTCTTCTGAAGTAGCATATTAAACTCCTTGTGTTCATTAATAAAATGACCGCATTCAGGATATCCTCAAGATAGGATCTCCAAATCATTCATTGCACTTCCTGTTGCTGTAAAGGAAGGACTTGTGCTCCTGGCTCAGTGATACTCAGTCCAAACCACAATGAGTTGCTTGATGTTTCACATCTTTGATCATGTGATGAACCACTATATAGGAAGCCACAAGGACTAGTGTTACTGGCTCCAAACCGCAATGAGCTGCAGAAAGCCTGCTTTTTGGGATTTGGGTATGCTCCCCCCTTCTAAACTGATGCTTTTCCCATACTGTGCTTTGAAATTTCCACTAGCAAGCTGAACTGGAAGCATATAAAAATGTATATAGAAGACCTGAATTATTTTAGGGTGTCTGACAGTGATTGTGGTAGGAGATAAAAAATATTAAAATAATATGATTGAATTTCGGGTAAGATATGCCAACCATTGTGTGCAGAAGCAACTAAATACATACTTTTCTGTGGGGAGAAAATTAGTAGAGAACATTATTTTCCCCAATTTAAATGATGACTAGGTACCATAGTGATGTATTTATGCTGAAAAAAAACCCCCTCTAGTCATCGGTGTAGATTGTAATGAAATGCTAGTCTAATTAATTTCACCATTAAACCAATAACAAGTGAGGGGAGGTTTTCCATGCATGCAGTGACAACCCCAGTTATTATAAGGTGATGAGAACTAATACAGAATGTGAGATTTAAGCTTCATACTGGAAGGAGTCTGAAATACAGAAGTGCATGGATGTGCTTCCTTGGTGCAGGAATGACGTGTACAAGTATTTCTTTGTGTGATAAAATACTCCCTCTCTTTGAACTGCACTCTCAGATAACGCTGATATCTCCTTTCAACAATGATTCCAACAGCCGCAACAATGTTATTGTGCCACATCAGAGTGAAAACCCTTACAGGGAGCTTTCCTGAAAAAGTTACATAATTTGTATGAATTTATTTTCATTTAATTTATTTTCTTATTTTCATTTTGTGGTCCTATGTCAGAAGCGCAAAATGGTCAAAAATCTGAAACAAACTAAGATTTTTAAACCATGACTTCATGCCTTTCATGTTGGATATTTTTGTGCCTGCAGAAATAAGTAAGTGTTATATCAATGAAATTACAATGAATATCTCTGGCATATAATGCCAAAATATGAGATTGATTTCTTTATCAAATTTCAGCTGAAAACACAATAAAAATGTTGCCAAGGGAAGTATGGGGGATGGCCTGTAGCGTAGTGGTTAAGGTACATGACTGGGACCCGCAAGGTCGGTGGTTCGATCCCCGGTGTAGCCACAATAAGATCCGCACAGCTGCTGGGCCCTTGAAAAAAACCCTTAACCCTGCATTGCTCCATGGGCGGATTGTCTCCTGCGTAGTCTAATCAACTGTATGTCACTCTGGATAAGAGCGTCTGCCAAATGCCATTAATGTAATATAATGTACAGTGGTGTGAAAATGTGTTTGCCCCCTTCCTGATTTCTTATTTTTTTGCATGTTTGTCACACTTAAATGTTTCAGATCATCAAATAAATTTAAATATTATTCAAAGACAACACAAGTAAACACAAAATGCAGTTTTTAAATGAAGGTTTTTATTATTAAGGGAGAAAAAAAATCCAAACCTACATGGCCCCCCCTGTTAAAACATAACTTAACTGTTCAATTTCTCTAGCCACACCTAGGCCTGATTACTGCCACACCTGTTCTCAATCAAGAAATCACTTAAATAGGACCTGCCTGACAAAGTGAAGTAGACCAAATGATCCTCAAAAGCTAGACATAATGCCGAGATCTAAAGAAATGCAGGAACAAATGAGAAAGAAAGTCATTGAGATCTATAAGTCTGGAAAAGTTATAAAGCCATTTCTAAAGCTTTGGGACTCCAGCGAACCACAGTGAGAGCCATTATCCACAAATGGCGAAAACATGGAACAGTGGTGAACCTTCCCAGGAGTGGCCGGCCGACCAAAATTACCCCAAGAGCGCTGCGACGACTCATCCAAGAGGTCACAAAAGACCCCACAACAACATCCAAAGAACTGCAGGCCTCACTTGCTTCAGTTAAGGTCAGTATTCATGACTCCACCATAAGAAAGAGACTGGGCAAAAATGGCCTGCATGGCAGAGTTCCAAGACGAAAACCACTGCTGAGAAAAAAGAACATTAAGGCTCGTCTCAATTTTGCCAGAAAACATCTTGATGATCCCCAAGACTTTTGGGAAAATACTCTGTGGTCTGATGAGACAAAAGTTGAACTTTTTGGAAGGTGTGTGTCCCATTACATCTGGCGTAAAAGTAACACCGCATTTCAGAAAAAGAACATCATACCAACAGTAAAATATGGTGGTGGTAGTGTGATGGTCTGGGGCTTTTTTGCTGCTTCAGGACCTGGAAGACTGTGATAAATGGAACCATGAATTCTGCTGTCTACCAAAAAATCCTGAAGGAGAATTTCCGGCCATCTGTTCGTGACCTCAAGCTGAAACGAACTTGGGTTCTGCAGCAGGACAATGATCCAAAACACACCAGCAAGTCCACCTCTGAATGGCTGAAGAAAAACAAAATGAAGACTTTGGAGTGGCCTAGTCAAAGTCCTGACCTGAATCCTATTGAGATGCTGTGGCATGACCTTAAAAAGGCGGTTCATGCTCGAAATCCCTCCAATGTGGCTGAATTACAACAATTCTGCAAAGATGAGTGGGCCAAAATTCCTCCACAGCGCTGTAAGAGACTCATTGCAAGTTATCGCAAACGCTTGATTGCAGTTGTTGCTGCTAAGGGTGGCCCAACCAGTTATTAGGTTTAGGGGGCAATCACTTTTTCACACAGGGCCATGTAGGTTTGAATTTTTTTTCTCCCTTAATAATAAAAACCTTCATTTAAAAACTGCATTTTGTGTTTACTTGTGTTGTCTTTGACTAATATTTAAATTTGTTTGATCTGAAACATTTAAGTGTGACAAACATGCAAAATAATAAGAAATCAGGAAGGGGGCAAACACTTTTTCACACCACTGTATATACAGGATATGTATATGAACCATGGCTGCAGATGGCTGGACTTACAGAAGGGACCAATAGTATTCCAATGAAGATTTTTCCTTTTTTGGGGTGCTATTTTGCACCAAACTTCAGCTTTCCTGTGTACTTTGCTGAGGAACCCCGAATGCAGCTGTTATTTTTCACAACTTTTTCCATTTATATCTGTTATTTTCACGTCTTTCCTTCCTTTTTAACTGCCAGTTTCTCCTTCCTTCCTAAGATTCTGCAATCAGTTCATCTCAAAATATTTGTCAAGTGTTGCCGGCCATGTGCCTGGGAGGAAGCAGGGTTAACAGAGTATTTTTCACCAAGCCACAAATAGCACATATCACGTTACACCTGCCCAGCGTCTGCTGTAAAATGGGACGCCTTTGGATGATTACAACATCTCAGTTTGATGGATCTCTCACAAATATGTCCTAAGAAGGTCATCTTTGGCCACCAAAACACTTTTAGGAAAGTCTTTGTGGTTCTTTTGCAATTGCAAGATGGAACTGGATTGCCGCTGGAAGTTATGCCAATTCATTGACCTGCCAATTCATTTTGAGGGGTCATCATTCTCTGGTCTCCATCTCACTAACCATATCTGCCATGCTGAAACCAACACTACATGGGACATTCAATAAAAATAAAATGAACTATAGTTTTGGAAATATTTTCATTGCAGTATTTTTTGTCATCCAAAAAATGTCAATACTTAAACCCCTTTCTGCAGGATCTCAGAGGGACATGACCATAGGAGATCTTTTCAATAATAAACTAATCATTACTCACTCAATGCTGAATAAATTTACATTACATTTTCAGTGAGGCCACAGGTTGCCTGGTAAATACAGGAAATTGCATGTTCCTCTTGCACTGGCATTAGCTGAACAAATCTGTCCCTTGATATCTCTGCCTAAAGTCAACGAACAGTTCTGCAAATCAAACAAAATATTTTTTTGATGTGAAAATAAAACTTAAATTTGCTGTTGAAATTTTCTGTCTTGTCTTGTCTTTCTTATTGCGATGCAGAAGCCGTTCCACATGGGGCATTATGTGGAGTTTTTAAACCATTAAACTGAAAGGAAGATGAAATGCGAACACTAGACTCTGGGGCTTTCCCAGCATGTCTGCATATCCGTGGCAGATAATGGTCTTCACTCCCTGCAGAGAAAGCGTTTCTTGAGCAGACACACAGTAATGTGATGTATGACATCCGCAGTGCTGTAACACCGGCCAGCAGTCATAAATGCTTCCTCTGAAAGGGCCTTGTTCTACCGTGGGCCTAATCCAAGTGGATAAGCCTTTCTATATTCCCTCTCCCGCTGTTTGCATCTAACTTTCCTCATTGAACCGCTGTGCGGTAACTGTAATTATCTTCAGTTTGTGTTGATTCACGCCCTGCTGTATGGTCGTTTTCTCATTTCTGGAACACAGAGCACACAGGTCAAATGGTGGGCAACACTTTCTAATCTTTAAAGAGTATTGATTTTGTTTGCTTGAGATTGCGTAAGTAGCATCTTAATGTCAGCACAGACTTTCAAAAGCAGCATTTAAAATTTCCCTGTGATTATGAAAAGGAACATGGTGCACTCAAGATTAAATTAGAGGCCTGCATTCAGAAGTTCATAATCATTGGTGAATTATTTATGAAGTGCTGAGTATTTGCCATCAGCTGCTTCAGATGATACGTGTCCAGTCTAGACATTCTTACTGGGTTTGATCCTTGAATCGATGCAAACAAAAGGGCTCAGCCATCATGAGCAGTAATAGAAATAAAAAAAATCTAAATAAAATTTAAAATTTATGCCTGCCCTGTTAATATGGTGTCTGTAATAGATCACTCTGATGACTTCCTGCGTACAGTATAGTCAACATTATACAAAACTAAACTTCATTGGTAAAATTCCTTCCATGTTTACTCAATTTGCATCAGTACAGTAGATAAACCATCCTTACTCACAATTAATTATAGCACTGCTAGAGTGCTACCACCAGCTTTGAGCTAATGCTTTGCTTACAAGTTTTATATGAAAGTTAGCAGCATTGCATCATCCTCAGTATGTGACGGAATGTGCCACACTCCGTGCTCCCCTGTCGTAGCATTTTCTGTTTTCTGCCTGGTGTTTTCGTGCCCTAGTTCGCTTTCCGTAGTTTGTCGTTCACCTGTGTCTCGTTTCCCAGCACCCACACCTGCTCGTCATTTCAGTTTATTTGTCTGTGTATTTATACACGGCTGTTTAGCTAGATACTTTGCCAGATTTTAATGTGTTTCAACCGTTCTTTCCTGCGGTTCTCTGCCTGCCTGTTCCGTGTTTTGACTTTCTTTGTGTACCCGGTTCTTTGGATTTACCTTCTGTTCTGTGTTTGATTACCTGCCTCTGGACTTTGTAGCTTGTCATCAATGCACTGCACAGTGGCTTGAAACAAGAGCCTGGAAGGGCTGTCACATAAAGAGCAGAGGAATGAGGAAGCGTTTATGTGTGAGTGTGTGTGTGTGTGTGTGTGTGTGTGTGTGTGCGTGCATGCCTGTGTATGCATGTGTGTGTGTGTGCCTGTGTGAGTGTGTGCGTGCATGCCTGTATGTTTATTTCTTGTGTGTGTGTGTGTGTGTGTGTGTGTGTGAGAGAGAGGGGATTCAGTTTCTCATCATCCCGCCTTGTTTGCTCTCCTCAGAACAGATTACAGCCTCTCCTCTCTCCCCCCCGTGAGTGTTTGAGTGCTGGAGGCTGCGGGCTAGCTGGCCCGTCTCCAGGAGAAAACGGCACAAATGAGCGTCGTCTGACACAGCCTGGGTTCTGGGGGGACATGGAATGGGACTGACAGAGCAGCATCGCTACCGTGCGGGAAGGATCTCATCTGTGGGATATCGTCCTGGGACAGGTGAGGGCCGGAGCAGGACGGAAGCGATGTGAAAAAAACAGGTGAGCTGTTTGATACGATCGGTCTGCGGGAGCCGTTTGACGCGGAGCCGCCGCCCGCGGTGACAATACCAGCTCCGCACTGCGAGCGTGTGCCGGTGCCGCTAATCCCTGCACCGCGACGTGCACGCGGCTCTCTGCGGGTGGGTTTCTGAGGAAAAGGATGACTCAGTGTCGTCAGTTATGTTGTCATGGTTTTCGCCATCTGTTAAACTGCACGCAGCTATTTTAGTGAAGTCACAGCGTCGGACTACCGTAAGAACTATAATATGAATTGATTTTTTGATCTTATTGTGTGAGTAAGTATATTAGCTTAATTTAATTTTATTAGTGAATGAAGCAAAGCTAATCACGTGTCTTATGATTGCATTTTTTTTTCAGAGAATCTTGACAATGAAATGGATTCATAACTCCAAAAAGCAAAACCGTATAAACATTGTTAAATTGTAGTTTATTGTTAGAATGGAGTATTCTATTCTCTGAATGCCCCCACCGAATGACCATTTTATTTGGATGCCAGTGTTCTGTGAACATTTAGATAATACCAGAAAACACTTAAGACAAGTGCATCTCATTCATAATTGAAATTATAAAACGGACTAACTCAGAAAGCTAAATGCAAGGTTATCTCAGATTCCAATATTGTAAGCAATCCACTGCCTCCACATATCCACATCCTCATATTAAGCACTCATTTTAATCCCAAACACTTCAAAACATTTTCTTTGTCAGAATGTATTTTTTGTTGTTGTTGTAAAATCTAATTTTTTTGTGATTAAGACCAGTGGAGTCTTATTTGGTGTCAGCTGATGTCAGCGTGGAGGGATAAGGAAAGTAGCCATGTTTAATTTGTCACTCTACCAATATACACAATTCACCTGTTCAACATCAACTTTGAGCCTGGGTGTGGGTCCCTGGATCAGAAAAGGTTGAAACCATGATCCATTCTGTAATAAACCTGTCACACTCGCAAGATGCTGCCATTATGTCGCTGATGTCCATTTTGTCTCCCTTTACATATCTCCCTCATTTATTATTCCTGCACCTAAGAAAGAAGCTGGCGGAGACCAGTCACAGAATACATATGGCTATATTTAATTTCAGGGTTTGACGTCGCTGATGAGAGGGACTTGCATGCCAAGCACGATGCCCCTGCTGGCGCTTCAGGGGAGATGTGTCTGAAAAACAGGGATGGAGACTGAGGCAGCCTTTCTGGAAAGGCAGTATGTGCACAGTGTCTATGACAAGACCGCTCCTTACTTCAGTCACCTCCAAGGCAAGGCCTGGCCCCGGGTCCGAGAGTTCCTTCTCCGACAGAAACCTGGGAGCCTGGTGGCTGACGTTGGTAAACTCCCCTTAGCTTTATTTTAAGTTCATTTTAAATTGGAATTTTTAAACCTTTATGTCTTTTGTTCACCAACTTACAATGATGTTCAGCCGTGTCAATAAGTCTATGCATGTGACCGAAACGATCTATGTTGTATTTTTATAATACAACACAGAAAGCAAAGATATTATGTCCGGAGATACATTTGTACTATGCATAATTGTTGCTTCTAAAACATGAAATTTTATTTATTAATTAATGTTTTAGGAAAAAAACACCATCTCTCAGCAAAATTACCTCCATTTGAATGCCTTTTGTTTTTTGTAGGCTGTGGTGCTGGGAAGTATCTGAAGGTCAATCAGGAAGTTTGCATGGTGGGCTGTGATCTCTGTGGCCCCCTAGTGGCCAAAGCCAGGAAGCACGGGAATGAAGTGCTGGTGTGTGACAACCTTCAGCTCCCCTTCAGGGACCGAGTCTTCAGTGCTGTCATTTCCATTGGCGGTAACCACACTCCACATAACATGTCCTCTCACATATAAATAAATGCAGGTGTTAATTTTATTCTCCAAACAAATACAGTTTGACTATCATTTGAATGGTTGAAGAACTCTGCAAACTATATTCCAAATGAACGGCAAATGTCCTCTTCATACCAAGGACAGATGGAAGATTTTCCTCCAGGGTTAGGTGCTCACCGGTTTACAGCATAACATTGACAGCATAACGGCAAGTATCTTGAAACTCTCTTTATCCGCAGTGATTCATCATTTCTCCACGCCAGAGAGGAGAGTATGTGCGATTAAGGAGATGGCACGGACCCTGGCTCCGGGCGGGGAGCTGATGATCTACGTCTGGGCCCAGGAGCAGAAGCGTCGGCGTTTCCCCAAGCAAGACGTCCTGGTGCCCTGGAACAAGGCCCTGTGTTCCAGGAGCTCCTCTGAATCTGGGGACGAGG